>NC_084981.1:13426573-13589073 GCF_963691925.1 Scomber scombrus | reverse complement strand
TGTAACTTGAGGAATTTGCTTGTATGCATTAATACACTCCCTCACACCTGTATATCATACCATGACACTGTGCTCCATCTCCTGGGTGGTGTCTTGCAGCAGAGACGTTAGCTGAGTCAGGTAACGTTGATTCTCATCCAGTAATTGATCAACAGTTTCACTAAAAGAGAACAGAGACTGTGAATGGACTGTGTGTATTTGTTTGTGTTTGTGTGTGTGTGTGTGTGTGTGTGTGTGTGTGTGTGTGTGTGTGTGTGTGTGTGTGTGTGTGTGTGTGTGTGTGTTTATGCTAGGCTCATGCAAACAAAACTAAAGTATTTCGGGACTTTGGGGGCTCCTTATTATAGTCAAGTCAATGGTAAATTAGGAGAGCAGGAGTCCAGTTTTATTTTACTAAAGGTTCATTACTAAACTTTAAGGTGCAGTGGATGACCTCTAGTGGTAGTTTTGTGAATTATGCAAAACCCAGCAGCTGGTTTTAGGATATTGTGCAACTCCTTCTGCACAGAGTAGACCATCTTCATTAGATCATCTTCTACACTAATATCAGAAAAACAGTCACATAATGTCGATGTTTCCTTTAACAGTGCTACTCAGATACAATATTACAATAATACATATTGAGCTCTGTGAAACGTGGCTGTGATCTTACCTGTCACTGGACCGTTGCATTAAAGACTGTGATGGAGAATTGCTCTGCGCCTTAAGACACAACCACACACAGTATTAGTTACAGTATTATATGCATATACATACCAAACAAGTTATTGCAGTGCATTACGCTCCTATAGCATCACTGATAATTAAGAATATTATTATATACTCACACAGGCAATCTTGAGGAGGTACCAGAACTCTTTCTGTCTCTTCATTTGCATTTGCATCACTGCTGCCTCTGCCGTTTTTATGTTCTCTACTGCCCTCTCCAACTTTGGGAACAAATCAACGATGCGTTGCTTACACACCAGAATTGTACTACAGAAAGAGAGAGGGGGAAACGTAAAATCATTACATTGATGCTGAACTTGGCATGGTTTAGTATCTCTCTGTTTATTTCAGAGTGGATAAATTACCTCAGGTGAGTGTACAAGTCTTTGAGCACTCGGTCCTGGTTCTGAACCGTTTGGAGAATAGTCTTCACCATGTCTGAGCTGTCACTGTAACCATGTGGAGGGTCAGGACCTGTACGAATAAACACATAACTCCTATTACTACCACTGCGGATTATGAATTAATCCTTCAATACATTTTGACTGCTAACATCATGGACACACTACATGACTTTCAAAGTCGTCAGATTGCTGTACGGCTCACACTACACAACTCTGTGTCTTGTAAATGGGAGTTTTGAAGTCATTGTGGTTTGCATTATACATGACTACGTGTCTATCTGCTCTCCCAACTACGTTTTGTCATGAAAACACTGCACTGATTAGCAGTGAAAAATGAAGAAAAAGGAAAGAATATGGGTGAGAGAATAGATCAGGATATGCAGGCAGTGAAGATTCTGAAGAGAGTTGGAGGTAAATAAATATTTTTTGTACTGGAAATGTAAGTAGCTGATTCTGAGAGCTGATGACTCTGTTTCTTGTCCTCTCATAGGCTGTAGCATGTTGCATGGCTCCCCGACATGACCAGATATTTAGCCTGTTTGATATCTTTCGGGTTTCTGCGACGCATCTGCAAGCTCTCCGATCATGTCTTTGAACACTTCACACACTGCCAGCCAAAGCCAATTTACCTCTGCTCTGGGGGCTTTTGTCAGCAATCTCCAAAAACAATCGCTTAGTGGGAAATCAGGGCTAAAACTGTATGTATGAACTTAGAAATAACTATTTATTTTTATAGCACTGAACTGTATCCATAGCAACAAGCATTATCAGATTCTCCAACATAAATTGTTTAGACTATTTTAAATGTGTAATGATGTGTACTAACTTTTGCATTTAGCTTTCAGTTGCTTGTAGAGTTCTATAGCTTTTTCCTCACTGAAAAGAGAGACATTAAATTAGTTTCAGTATATCACAGTCATTAAAATGACCATTGCATAATTGTGACAGAAATACTTACAGCTGCTCCATTACATCCCCTTGTTTCCTCGCAAACGGACTCCTCTGCAACTCCACAATCTCAGAATGTAGAGCCACTATCTCTTCATCCAGATACCCCACATCTGCAACCTACAGTAGCAAACACCCTCATAGTACATACTGTTTTTAAATATTTAATGTAAGTTTGTGACTATGACATTTGTCCTACCTGTGTAAATCTATCCGCCTTGTCTTCATTTTCCTGCCACGTCTTCAGCAGTTTTTCTGAAGCTTGAGATGAATACACCACAACAGCAGTGTCATTTAGTATTTCTGACTTTAAATGCAGTTATGTGTTACAGCAGCACATTAAGATCCACTCACAGATACCGGTGTGTCTCTGCTTGGTGTATTGCTCAAGGTCGTGCTGGATGCTGGTCTTAAAAAAAGCCAGTTTGGCTCGGAGCTGCTGTGACTGGGAGAACAGCAGGTTTTTGTAGCGCGTCAAGTTGGTGTTGTAACGCAGCAAACTCAGCCTACACAAACATGAGATAGGCATATTTCAGTAGTGTGTGCACACAAGTGTATGGATATACTGTATATATGTGTGTGTGTGTGTGTGTGTGTGTGTGTGTGTGTGTGTGTGTGTGTGCGTGCGTGCGTGCGTGCGTGCGTGCGTGCGTGCGTGCGTGCGTGCGTGCGTGCGCGTGTGTGCACTTACATGGCAGCCCTCTGTCCCTGATACAGACGTACGTAGTCCTCTTTCAGTCCACAGATGTAGCTGACTGCCTCTCCCCACACTTTCCTCAGTGCAGCCAGTGGGAGCTGCGTCTTGGTCTCTCTGACTAAGACAGCACACATTCCCACATTTACTTGTACATCAAATTCAGAGACTCTTCCATAACTTATGGATGAAATTTGTTTCGATTCACTATCAATAACTACAAGGCTTTATTGAACTTTTCTCAAACCTGCATTCTGACGACAGCAACAGACAGAGACATTGAAGAGTAACTTCAGGACACAATTTACAGCTTGTTATTGTGTTAACTATCTCACCTATAAAGTTGACACTGTCTGGCAGCGATCTGGCAGTCAGTGGTCCAGAGTACTTGGTCAGGCTCTTATCAAACAGGAAGACTATGGAACTGTCCCAGCCTCGCTGAAAGCAGAGAACAAATATCACTGTGCATACTACAATGCCTGAGAATGGAAGCTCACAACACACCATTTGCTGCTATTTGACACTATATTTTCTAGCAGTACAGCCAAACAGGAAGCAAACAAATTTCATTCATTCATTAACACACTCTGCAAACTTAATGTCCAACAATTTGTCTGTTTGTTGCTACAAATCATTAACAAGCCATTTCTACTACTACAACCCCATTTCCACAACAATAAAGTTTATCAGTTTGAACATTAAATATCTTGTCTTTGTAGTGTATTCAATTGAATATGGGCTGAAAAGGATTTGCAAATCATTGTATTCTGTTTTTATTTACGTTTTACACAACGTCCCAACTTCATTCGAAGTTGCTGATTCATTGGAATCAGCAACTTTCATTGGAACCACTAGAAAAAACAAGAACAGTGTGACGCAGAAATGTTCAAAAACAGTAGTTCCCATGGTTGACCACTGTGTGTATACATGTAGCTGAGTTGGTTTGACATTAGATGTGTGTGTGTGTGTGTCACATACCAATCCATCTGGCAGACAGTGCGCAGGCGGTCTGCGTGGGTCGAGGGAGATTCCCGTCTCTAACAGCAGTTCCTGACTCAGCGGGGAGATGTGTGACTGAGTGTGTATCTCTAGACGTAGCTGCAGGGAGTGTAAGCTCTCCTCAGCACCCAGCACCAAGGAGTGTAGCTGGGCTGATGTCATGTCCAACACATGAATCACCTGGTAGAAGTAAACATTTGCACAGCACAAGGTTTACTTTGCATTACTGTCATCTAGTCTCATAGCATCTATGAAAGTACTCAATAAAATCTGGTTCAAATTGGTGTAAATACAGACAAGGTTCATATTATTGACCTTCATGTTGAGGATATTCTGCAAAGCAGTGTAGCAGTGTGGCTTTTTAGTATCAGGGTCCAACCCTCCACCACGTGTTGCAGGGTCCCACAGTAACAGCATCTGTAAAAGAGACTCAACTGGCTCCAGCAGCGGCCTAAATGCACACACACACACACACACACACACACACACACACACACACACACACGTTAGATGCAGGTAGAATAAGGGATAATTGACTTTGGGGAAGTTAAGAAATTTTCTTTTTTTTATCTACCTGCTGAGATTGTTGGGATATGGAAGATGTGGTGAGAATCTGACTTCTCCATTCATGTCCTCTACTGCCATGATGTCTTTGGGACCTTTGTTCTTCACTTTGCTTGTCCTACAAAAGCAGCCAAACATGCAAAGAGAAAAAGAAACTGACAATTAATCTGCCAATTGCAAGGTAGATCCACAAAATATGAATCTTTCCCAAAACACGTATTCCAAAAGAAATTTAGGATAAAAAAGACTCAGAAACAAGAGATGTTATCACTCAGATTCTTTTTGCAGATTTACTGCAATTTTGAGTTAATATCACTGCCTGAATTAAAAATATTCCCAGTTTATAGTGAATCTAAACTTTTTAATAATTTATTTTTTGTAACTTTATATACTTGAATATACTTATAATATAACTTAATTAAAGGTATTTTTATGTCCTGTGGTAACATTATAATATTCCCATTAAGACCATGATGTTTTCTGTATATGTTTGCATACAATCATTTGGTAGAATATTGTATGATCACTACATTTTCTCACTGTAATTTGTATTTTTTTATGTGTGCATTTTTTGTATAGATATAAAACAATGAAGAAATGTTAAAACTCCCATGTGTGCTTACACTTGGTCTACTCTAAAAGTTATGTACTGTATCTTGATGTACTGTATCCCGTCAGTTTTGAAAGGAAAAATGCTGCTGCCACAGCTGACTCACCACTGTACAGGCTGCATATGGTGTAAAAAGGGACGAAAGCCACAAGTGCATTCAAAGATCACTGTCCCAAAGCTCCAGTAGTCCACAGTTACAGTGTAGGGTTTACTTTCAAACAGCTCAGGAGCCTGGCACACATACACAGAGATGTTTAAAACAGGGCTTAATGAATGATATTTATTGCAATATGTAATGAAATGAAATACTACTGAATCACTTACCAGATACTGGAGAGTTCCAACAAAGGATGTACAGAGACTGCCCTGGTCCAAGTCTTTTGCATAACCCAGATCAATAATTTTGTGGACAAGCTGGGGGAAAACATAGTTTCGGAGTGAGAGTAGGGCAAAAAAGCAAATCACAAAAGCTGCATGTGTGTAAGTACAAGAGGAAATTAGTTTACCTTTCCACCAATTTCCTGCAGAACTATGTTCTCCGGCTTTAGGTCTCTGTGGATTATCTTATTTTCATGGAGATACTGGATACCAGAGCCTGTGTACATACAGGTTATGCATCAACTGTAAAAACAGAAGCTTTTAATCAGAGTAAAAGTTGAGGAATATTACCAATGTCACCAAGCAGCGAGAGGACTTCACTCTCCTTTAGCCCACAACAGTTTTCTGGTTTATTCAAAACCTAAATAAAGAGCAACAGCGACAGAAGTGAATACTGTATTTTATGAAAACACAATAAATTGTTTGTCGTCTATATGGAACACCCAGTTGGTACCTTGCGTAGGTCTCCTCTGGAGCAGTGCTCCATGGCCAGCAGAGGTAGGTCATTTAAAGCAATCGAAATCAATTCCTCTGGAACTTCTCTCGCCTGAACAACATTTACATGGTTCAGTCTGTAAAAGAAAGAAAGCCAGAGATTTGGTGGTGGTTTGACAAGTAGAGAAGTGGTCAATTACTCAAGCACTCTTGTGCTACTTTCCGATCAACACTCACTTTTTCATGATCTGGATCTCTCTGCTCCAGCGATCTCTGTTCTTGGAGTTCAGCTCCAGGCGGCAAAGTTTCACAGCTATCTTCTCTCCGGACTCCTGCCCCAAACACAGGTCAGAAGTAAAACTAAGCCAAAGACACAGTCTGGGGTTTATGTTTTCCTGAGTATACATCTATATATACATGACAGCACTTACAAGGTGCTGGTACAGGTAGACGTGCCCAAAGCCTCCCATCCCAAGTCTCTCCTTCATCTCCCATGAGCCACACAGCTGGCTCTGTTTGAGTGCTGTCCGCTCCATAATGTGAGGTCTGCTGTTGGGCCAGAGGTAGTTTGCTGAGGTAGATCCAAAAATAACAAAAAGTTTGTCATTGTCAAAATATGTACATAGCTTCTTTTCTGTTGTTTATATTTTTGAAGCCTTTTAAATCATTTATTTCCACTACTTGTAGTATTCTTCTGCATCTACATGAGTAAATGTTTAGTACTGCTTTATATTTATGTGCAGTAGTAACACTAACACTAACACTATTAGCCAGTAATTTAGTCCTCAATTCACTAGTTAACACTAGTTTAAAGGTAAGTTTAGCACCTCATTATTATGTTATTCTACTTTAAGACTTTTTTATATTCCAGGGGTGCACATAGAAATAGTACTGTTAAATATAACATTTTACTGCTACAATTACCAAATTTTTTCACAGGGATCAACCGTTTAAATTCACCTTCTATCATATTGAATGCTATCTGAGATTATGTATTTTGCGCATACAGTCAGTAGCTTGACAAACAGAGGCTTAAACCCAGTTGCTTTTTTAAGGGAGTCAATTTTTAAGTTTCCTAAAGCCAGATAACTTGCTTAAGTTGACAAAAACAAACACACAGGTCCTCAAACATCAGATACACTCACCTGTCCAGGAGGTCAGAGTTTGGAGGTGACTGAAGTCATGTCTTTATGTCAGATCATTGTTGCGTTCAAAGTTAGCTAACCGTGTTGTTTACAGTCCTTTTTCTTCGTGTTTATGGGTAACACTTACACGTGAACCGGCGAAATTCTACTTTTAGCCTTCCCAATCCATCAAACGCTGTTTAAAGACGCGTTTGTGCTGTTTTTGTTGTAGTTTTGGGGTGAAAACACACACCTACTGGAGCCTTAATATCTGTGCAAAGTGAAAGTGTATAAACTGACAGGCAGCCATCTGCGCATGCGTGTGTCATTCTCAGCGGACACATGGAGGCAAAGCTCCCTCTGTTGGGGGATTTCCCATCCTGTCCACACCCGAACCACAGAACAAACGGTCAATTGATGGATTTAACATATTTATAATATAAATATAAAATTATAAGTAGGGGAGAAAGATCTGCCTACTATTTATTTTATTTTTCCATCAGCAAGAATAAATATTCCCCCAAAACTATGATAGTGTCCTCATTTGTTCAATAGATGGTGCCATATACACAGCTTCAGCCCTGTTCAAATAAGTACTGTACACAGATTGCAAGGTTCCACATTAGAAACAGCAATTACAAGTGAATTCAAACTATTTGTAAGGAAATAGTATGTGAAATCTGATTTTCTACAATCAGTGTTAACGATTGGTTAAATTTCAAATATCCTGTGACCTGACATTAGCCTTTTATAACATGATTACAAAACAAGGCTTTAAATTGGAGGGACATTTGTGCATGTAGTACAGATTACAATATCACTATTATTAATTGTACATATTATTGTAGAAGGGTTTCCAACTAGCAGATGAAAAACATGACTAATTTCAATACAAAGAAAATAACCCAAATTAAAATGATCAGTTGTTCCACATGTGTTATCTACCCAGGTTCAAAGCTATTTTCCCACAGTTTCATTTTGAGAAACAAGAGGTTTGATTTGGTTCCAGTCTGTGTATAATCTATATAGCCTATGTATAAGAATTGCCATTGATGAAATGATGAGGCTGTTCATGGTGATGCATGAAACATTTAATGCAATCATAAAATGCATTCTTTATTTATGACTATCAAATGTCATAGTTTACTTAAAGAGGATATCAGTATATCCTGTATTATTAATGAAGTTTCAGACAGTTGACATGAAAGGGCGAGCTCATAATTTCTCAATTTACCAAAAAAGTAGATGAGCTCACAGTAAGCTCAAAGGAATTTGAGTTAGGAAATCTGAAGACGTGGTTAAAACTACGATTAAGGGCTGATGCAACAAGAGCCAGTGCTCCTGTTGGCAATGAAACAAAATAAATTGCAACTGTCTGTGGTTTTGTTGTGTTTTGTTCCCATCTGTGTGAAACAGAGTATGTTTGTGAAGTAACAAATCTCAGAGGAATATAAAACACCTCCTAAAAATCATGACTCAACTGGTTCTTTGCTTAGCAAGTGTTAGACAAGTTTTATATCAAATCTTGGTATCAAATATTGGTATTCAAATAGTATCAAAATAAAATAATAGAATTCACTTTTATGTTCTTCTGTAATACATTTAGGCATTTTTGGTAGCACTTTTATCTGAAGCGACTTACAAGTGATGCAAGAATAAAACAATACAATGAACATGTTTGTTTGTGTCTATAGACTATAAAGAAAAAACAAGTAAGAACGAGAGGAAGTAAGAAGAACATATCTATAAATACTGTTATATGAAATTGCAATAGTTCAAGTAGTTCCTAAAATTGTTTCACCTCAAGTTGTGCATTTTCTCAGTGTGTTAGAAAGGAGAAGCAGACACATATCTCATGATTGAATAGAGAAGCTGAGTGCACGTGCCTGAAATCCCCATCACACTGTTGGGTAAAATGTGATCTGTGAGAAAAGTGAATAGCTTGAAGTGTGAAGTGTGATAATCTGTCTTAATTTCAGATTATACGAGTTTAGTACTTTAGAGAAAGGAACAATAAATCGAAGTTGAAATTTCTCTATAAGGTTTTGGGATTGAGATGTTTTGCACACAGCATCAAGTTGTAATGATCAGAATCCAGATTTACAAAATCATGGAGTTTAGTTGTTCACTTTGACAGAATAGTTCCTAGTTTAATCAAAATATCAAGCAAGTCAGAGAAGATAAATACTATTTCAATATCAGATTGGCCTCAGCAATGAGTCATACTGTTTATGTGGCTTGTACTTCCTATTTCCACAGCACTGATGTTAATGTCAATGGCTTCCTGTGAACCAACTCCCATGCAGCCCCACCTACATGTTAAATGATACTGTTATAGGAGAAGGCAACATGCACGGAAACAACGTATAACATATGATGAACACATAAAATTTGAACAACTTAAAACAAGAGACACAACAAAAAACGCGCTTTAAAGATTATCAAAGTTTGCTGACATTAAACACTACAGTGGCCCTCTCCAAATGTGGGCTGCTGACCTTTTAATGAGCATGCTGAGAGTACTTATAGTTATTCTTCCTTTTAACCTACAGTACATTATTCGAGCAAGTTCAGGTGCAAGACATCAGATTTAAAAATGATTCTTGGGGTAGAATTAGATGTGAGAAAAGGACAGCATACAGAGGTCCAGACTGGAAGAAGGGAGGAAGAAGAAGAGCCAAAATGACAAAATGAAACACTTCAGGTTGCAGATGGCTTCAACCACAAATATTCTGGACTTTCCTGAGTTGGTCATTTCTGTATAATTCATTGTTCTTCTTTTTGTGGAACACCTGAAAGTGGCTTAAAGATAAAGATATCAAAGTCAACACCTAGAAGACTACAATAGGAGTCAATGACATTAATGTTTTAAGTGTTAAGTTGCTTCAAGCTTCCTGACTTGGCCACAGTCATGTTGTAAGTATTTATTTCCCTCTTACACCCCAGATATCTGAGGTCTCGCACAGACGCATCAAGTCTATTGTCCCACATCAAAGAGAAGGAAATGTGACTCAAACTGTCGTCGACGTTATTTATGAGGCATCACTCGTTGACAGAGCTCATTCAAGAAAGCCCCGAAAGTCTAATACAATGCTTATTGTTTTGGGGGAAGTTACTCACTGTTTACATTAATATTGAAAGATTTGCTGCTCTGACTAAGTAAGTTGGTGAGGCAAGCTCATCAGATAAAATCATCATCTTCTCAGGAAGTTTCAGGAATACGTGATTTCTTAATTTCGTCTTAATTAATGATGCAGTTGTTTGTGGTTGTAGTCAGCAGATAATTCAAGAGGATATTGACGCAGTATGAGGTCGAATAGAAGTGACATCACTTGGTCTAATTGCTTTCATGGTCTTTTTACATTAACAAAAACTTTGAAACATGAGTGTGTTACTTGTGATTAATATGTGATGATTTTCAGCTGTGTTCAGTGCCTGGGCTTATTGTTTGTGTGTTTAAAATTAAACCAGCTGTTGAGGTACTTTTACCAGAAAAGCAAGAAAGAAAAGATCTCATCCCACCGATCTTTCTTTTAAAAAATCCTAAATAGGCTGAATTTGAGATTTTGTTTATTATGTTTATTCACTGTATTAACATCCCCGTTAGTGGCCTACAAGAAAAAGAAAACTACAAAACATTCTCGTTGTTATTTAGTTCAAACAATATTGAGATAACATGACATACATAGTTTTATACATAATGCACATTTAGTACTGTGAAAAAGTTTTATGCCCTTCAGATGTTTAGATCTGGGATTACATGAAGACACAGAAGCAGATGAGACGCTGAAATCCACAGAAGAACTGTGGCAGCTTCTCCAAGATGCAGGAACAAATGACCTGCCGAGTATCCGAAAAAACGTGTGCAGGTTTATTGAGGAGAACTGGCACTGTTTTAAAGACAAAACTGCTCACACCAAATATTGATTTGATTCAGGTCTCTTCTCAGGTTTACTCAACTTTACTCAATATATGACATTAATTGGTAAATAGAAACTATTCATGGTTATTACAATATATATACAATATGTTTAAAAGCATCCTCACTTTACTTTTAGTGCCTAAAAGTTCTGTACAGTGCTGTAGATACATACAGTACCTGTCAAAAGTTTGGACACACTCAAGGGAACTCAATCAAGGGAATGGAAAGATGTGTCCAAACATTTGATCGGTACTGTACATAATTACACACGCAATCTGAAAATAAAAGAGATACAGTACTAGTTATAATAAGCATAAACATTGCAATCCTTCAAATAACACAGAGCACTTCTCCAATCTGCTCTTGTCATGATAAGCTGTATGAAGTTTGTATCAGTCAGAAAAATCTGCAGTCTATCTGTGACTTGTTATAAATCTATTCAGCGGTTGTTAAATGTAAAATGATCTTATTAAGTGAATGGCAATTGGCTGCCCTTTGGTTGAATTACTTATGAGTGTTAAAACTTTTGTTTAGGCTTTGAATGGACATATATGTGCTCATCTGCAATCACAGCAGCATCCGGTTTCAGTTTACTCATTACCAATTTTGGGTATTTTTCTACTGTAGTGCAGTGGTTAAAGTGGGAGAGGAAAGGTGGTTGGGGCCGGTAGTTATGTCCGTGACTGGACATGACAAATCCTGCTGACATTATGCTGATTGAGAGCCAGTAATGTTTTCAGATTTTCTGATAAACCCCTCCCACTTGTTGCTGTGTTTAAATGGGAGGTAACACAGGGAGGATTAGCACTGCCACACCAGAACAACTAACAGTGTGAGTCTCAAACCTCTCACAACACAAGTTAAAGGACACAGAGACTAAAGAACCGAACAAAGACCTTCATCAGGATTACAAGTTTGGATTGAAAGGTAAGCTTCAGAAAATGAGACATTAAATATAACTGTGTGGGTTTCTTTGTCTACTCCATAATAATGAAGGAAATCCAAGACTGATCATTTTATGCTACAACACGGAAGTGTTTGGTGACAGAAACTGTGCACAGCTTTAACCATGCAATCATTTTCTTGTGTTACTATCAGGTCAATAACTGTATGCAAAAGTAGAATGATGTAATAATGTTCTCATGCCGTGCCGTAATCATCTAGTCTGCACTGATACTAATAGTACCCTTACTGTACAGATATGGATAGCATTGTCTCTATAGTACAGACAGTGAGCATGCTCTATCTACTGCTCTTACTTTAAAACCTTCACAGAAACAAATGTACATATGCAATCAAGGCTAATGTGATGAAACACTGTCTACATTAGATGAGCACACTTCAACGCAGACGAAGAATGTGTGTTCAGCAGTCACACATGTGTGCATCATGTCATGTGTTCAAAGATTAACTCCCTACAAGGTCATGAAGTCAATTGGCGTTGTTCCATTTCTGTAAATTATTTTCAGGCTGCCGTCAGACAAAAAACATCCCCAATAAGAAGAAGAAGCGAAACCCAAAGTGAAGATGAATCTGTTAGTCATCCTCACCCTCCTTGGAGTATTCAACATTAATGTGGTAAGCAACAAAAAGAGGAAGTAGCTTTGGATTTAAAAGGAAGTGGAGTCAGAAGCTTTAATAAATCTGGCTGTGTTCCTCACAGGCTTTTTCAAGAAGACGGTCCAAAGAGAGATCATCAAGCCCTCAAGTCATTCACAAAGGTAAGTTAACTGTATAAGGCATTCATATATTCTTAATATTCACTGTTTGTCATCATGTATAATCATTTCTCTCTTCTGTCTTTGCGATGTGATCTTCAGAGACGTGTCTGTCTGGCAATGGGAGTAGTTACAGGGGAACTGTTTCCAAATCAGCCAGCGGCCGCAGGTGTCTCAACTGGTCCAGGTTTGAAAACCTTTGGGGAATTGGCGACCACAGTTACTGCAGGTATACTTTGATTATCTGGCACCTACTGTATATATATCAGGGAAAGGTGTTAAGCATGTTATGTGTTAAAAATTGTGCATTTGAATTGTAGGAATCCTGACCAGAGATTGAAGCCATGGTGCTATGTCCGAAAAAACAGAAGGGTCGCGAAAGATTACTGCGATATTCCCAAATGTAAGACTGAAACTAATTATTTAAAAATCAGTGAAATACTCTGATTTGGTTTTTCCTCATGATATCTGTTTGTGTTTCCATACAGGTTCACCATCAACAGTCAAACCTCCCCCTTCCACGACAACAGTCAAACCTCCCCCTTCCACGACATCAATCAAACCTCCCCCAGCTGTGGATACAGGTAGTTTTGTCGTCTCAAATATTCTTCACAATGACATTTTGTGATATCTGTCATTAACACCCACTGACTCTTCCTGTTTGTCCCTGCAGAGCTGACATGTGGTGAGAAGTCCGAGCGCAAGATGAATAAAATTGTGGGTGGTTCTTTCACACGAATCGAGTCGCACCCATGGGTCGCTTCTATCTTTAATAAAGGCGGCTTCCTTTGTGGTGGATCTCTCATAGCACCATGCTGGGTACTCAGTGCTGCACACTGCTTCTCTGATGGGTGAGCCAAAACACTGCACACTATCATTTCCTCTACTGCTGTTCTCACACTATAATAGCAACGTGACTCATGAGGTTAGGTCATGTGTTTGCACATTTCTATTTGTGTGTGTTAATCATGAGGGTGTTTGGTTTTTGTGCAGTGAGGGGACTAACATCAAGCATCTGTCTGTGTACCTGGGGAAGAGGGCCATCAATGAGACCGATGACATCAGAGAACAGAATTTCACAGTGGAAAAACTGATCGTCCATCAAAAATACAACGAGAACAACTTCAACAATGACATAGGTGTGTAGAAGAGTGAGAAAGAGATCTAGTTGTGTGAGTGCTCTGTGAGCCGGACTCATTACTGTCTTTTTACATTTCAGCACTGCTGAAGATCAGATCTAGAGATGGAAGATGTGCGGTGCAATCACCGTCTGCACGGATAGTTTGTCTTCCTCCATCTCACACTCGGCTTCCTGCAGGATTTCACTGCAGCATTGCAGGATACGGGAAGGAGAGAGTTGGTATGCACTGCAAAACCTTTAACCTACAGATTCATGACTGAATTTTCAACCATTTGAGTGATTCTAACTGATATTCTGTTGTTTGCAGGGGCGTGGCGGTACTCACAGATACTGAAACAGGCCGAGGTAAATCTCATCTCCCAGACTGACTGCAGGAGTAAATCTATACACCATAGAAATCTCCTCACTGAAAACATGTTTTGTGCTGGGAGCCCTGACTGGAGCACTGATGCCTGCAAGGTGAGCAAAGATGTCAGTGTATGAATGAATATGTGAATAAAAAAGTGGCCAGAGCACAAACCTAAAGTGAAAAAGATTGGAAGCTCCTTGCTTTCAAATTGTGAATATTGCCTAACAAACAGACGTGCAAAAAGAAGAACTGAAAGGAACTTGTAATCTTGCTCATGTGCCTTAAGCTCAGTAAATGTACCCTGCATATCCTCATGTTGACAACTTCATGTATGTTTTGTTTATTTATGAACATCTTAGTCTAAGTCTTAATTTAATGTTTCAGTGTTTTGACAAAATAATTCTGATCTTTTTCACTTTTTAACGTTTATAAATGTTTCTTATTTTATTCTTTGCATCGATGTGTTTGAGATTTTTCTGTGAAGTAATTATTGATGTTTAAATAGATATCTGAGATGATTATTACATTACCAAACTCAAAACATACTAAATACCTGGATGATGTGATGCTTCTTCATGCTGTAGACACTGACTGACTAGTGTGTTCTCTCCTCACAGGGTGACTCTGGTGGTCCGTTGGTGTGTGAAGCGTCTGGCCGGATGTTTCTCTTCGGAGTAGTGAGCTGGGGTGTTGGCTGCGCCGAGAAGAACAAACCAGGTGTTTACACGCAAGTCAGCAACTACAACCAATGGATCGCAGACATAACACAGCTTCCCGAATACACAGCAGGAAAACTGTATCCCACAAAATGAAGCTGTGGCAGAAAGTTACCACTCGGGCATTTCATTTTTTAAAGGAATATTTGGCAATGTTGCGCGCGCGCGCGCGCGCGTGTGTGTGTGTGTGTGTGTGTGTAAGCAGTGGTAGAGAGTGGCAATTGCTATAAATGTGAAGGATTTGCTAAATATATTTAATTGTATATAGTGTGTCATTTTCTAATACTGTTTTAATTTTTTTATGCTAAATTTATTCATATTAGGAATACGGATGTAAAAACAAGCTATTTGAAAGTTAATTTATCTAATGAAATTTAAGAGGAATGTCCTCATGTTGAAGGCTGGCCCTACTATTGAGCAATATTTTGTAATAAATAGTAATATTGGTATTATATTTTTCTCTGTCTGTCTTTTGCACCTACAGAAGTACACACACACACACACACACCCATTTGTAGTACATATTTCTCTCCCTGTGTTTATACTGCACGCCAAAGCAGCAGCTGCGTGTGTCTAAGAAGCAAAATCGAAAGTTTATTAAAAGAAAGAGAGAAATATCACTACATGTTTCCATAATTTACACCTGTATGCAGCTTTAGAGTTTTAACTTCCTCTAAAACAATAAAAAAAAAAAAAAATTTAAACTTGAAAACAAGAGCAGGCAAAGTATGCAGCAGCAGTGATGGGAAAATTAATCCCATTATTGCTGACAAATCCAAACAGCTGAGTCCAGTGCCCAGTTTCTAGTGTGATAAA
Source organism: Scomber scombrus (assembly GCF_963691925.1). Lineage (NCBI taxonomy): Eukaryota > Metazoa > Chordata > Actinopteri > Scombriformes > Scombridae > Scomber > Scomber scombrus. The sequence goes on along the minus strand of NC_084981.1, from coordinate 13,573,547 downwards.
TTCAATTTAGTTTGTCACTGTTCTTTAGTGACAGTGTCCCTCTGCCAAACACATGAGGGCACTATCGTTCAAATTCTCAAACATGCTGCAGATCAAGAGAGCCTAAGAGACAAATGCTGTATGTTCAAATTCTGCACTTGATACACTTAGAGATGATGAATAAGTCAGGTGTACAGCAAATGAATAAAGCAGGGTTTTTTAATCGCTCCCTTTTTCTCACTTAGTCTTCTTCTTTAATCATCACTACTTTCTGATACCTCAACACCATTTAGCTCTTAAAAGCTGTTAAAAGTTGTGCTTATTCTTGACTGAATCTCTCCTCAGATGCTGGGAATTATAGTTTTACTGTATTGTCACAAAAAAGCATTGTGTATTAATATATAATCAGTTAAAATACACAGTGAACACTGACTTTGGCTGTACAAACACCAGCTGTATGCACACTGAACCACAACCATGATTTTTAGTATTTTGGTTTCTGTCCCACTATCAGCTGTAATGCAGACTAAGGACATTCTATGCTTTTGCTTCGATGCATTTATTTCCTCTTTTTATGAAAAAAAAAAAAAAAATTTAGGACTATGTAAAAAAGCGCATTTTGTATCCATATTCAGGAATGTGCAAAACATAAGCAGTTCCACTAAAACATGGTTCTGCTGCAGAGAAGGAAGGATTGTCAGAGAGTTATGATTCCTAGGAAATTCTCAGTGTGGAGCAGCAAGTGTTTATGTGTCCATTTGTCCACTGACTCACACCTCTCTATTACCCCATCCCTCGAACACCCACGCCCCACGCAAAAAAAGAAATCTTTCACAGCAACGCTAAGCACCAGTGTTCCAATCATGGCAAATAATCAATCAATGCAAATATACAACAGGAACACAGACAGGTTCAGGAGGAAAAATTGTAGTGTAAACATCACTTTGTTGCTCCGACCAACCAGTGATAAACAACCTGGCTGGTCTTCACGTCATTTTTGAAAGCATACTTCAAAACCTCTCCAAGCAACCTGCTGCAATGGTTTCTAACAAAGACTGTTTGGACAGGTCCACATATACAGACAGTTCTCAGCAGTGCTACTGGAGCCAATCATGGTCCGTCCTGTTCCCCCTCAATTACTCACACAGGCCGGTTTACTTTACTGCTCCTCTACTCTGCGTCAACCCATATATGGGTTTGAGATGCTGCGAGTATGAGCCTTATTCCTCTTTAAGGACAATTCCTAAGCAAGAGGAGAGGAGAAGAGAGTTGATTCACCTCAGTGGACCAGTGTGTCCAGTCTTTCTGGTTTGGATAGCAATGTCTTGTCTGCACCTACACCATTGGACACACACACACACACACACACACACACACACACACACACACACACACACACACACACACACACACACACACACTCACAGCTCACTCAGGGGTCGACTTGTCTTGTCTTGGGGGTATAAATACCGCTGGTTTGCGGGTGGGGTCTCTGGTTTCTCCAACACAGATTCGGATATGAGGAACAGCACACACACTCACACACAAACACATGTACAGAAACCAAATTATCCCTTTTATGCATTTGTTTCTAAATGTATTGCTATCACTTTCACACATCTAATAAGCGCAGCCCATCAGGTCAAGTGAATGTTAAGTTGCTCATGGTGGAGCTTCAGTGTCAAAGCCAGGACGTTGGTGAAGGAAGAAAAAGTCTGTGGGTGCGGGTGCAGGATCTGCAGAAGTCTCCTTCTCCTTTTCTCAGCTGCACAAAGAGGCAAGCTGAATCTCTGGTCTTAATTTAGACATGGACATTGAGGCCTGGAGATATGAACTCCTGACCCACCTTTTAATGAACATAGATCATATGTCAAATGCAGATTTTGAAGCTTTATTTAAAAAAACCTACCAATGCCACTTTCTTCAACATTAATTTAACATCTTATGTGCAGGTGCAGCTCTTGGTCTCATCTCCAGTGTCCTCCATGGTTTCATAGAGGAAGCTGACCTTTTAAAGGCTGCAAAATGCAGCCTCACCACAGACATTATGTTTACAAAACCTAACTGTTGTAGGTGCCCCCTCCTCTCCAAATACCCCTTCTTCATATCTTGGAATCACAATCTCTTCACATGAAGTTACCCCCAGCACTTTCCTTTTTGGGGCCACTGGCATGCATGACGTAATTTGGGAAGAGCTCTCACTTGTATGTGTGTGTGTGTGTGTGTGTGTGTGTGTGTGTGTGTGTGTGTGTGTGTGTGTGTGTGTGTGTGTGTGTGTGTGTGTGTGTGTGTGTGTGTGTGTATGCGTGCGTGCGCGCAGGGAAAGCGTCAGTGCGCACCGATACCGACCGCTTGCCAGCTATATTTCTTCGCTGTGATTGGGCGGAGGGCGGTGATTCCTTCTGTCACGATTTGGGTTGCTCCCACCGGAGGACACCGACAGTCTGAGTCAAGCCTTTACCGAGGTGCTCACCAGAAGAGACGGTGCACACCGGGAGGGGAGACGCGTGAAGGTATCGTGTTAGGGGTTGCACTGACAACCCAGGATTAGTGCTCCTGCCTGTGTCAGGGAGGAGAGGAGAGGAGCGGAGAGGAGAGGAGAGAAAGGGGGGGATCATCTGTGCTGGAGCGACCGGCCGTCTTTCTTCTGTTGGGGCTGCAGTAAAAGTCGTCCACGATGCCGGTGTTTCACACCAAGACGATCGAGAGTATCCTGGAGCCGGTGGCCCAGCAGATTTCTCACCTGGTCATCATGCACGAGGAGGGGGAGGTGGACGGGAAAGCTATCCCGGATCTGACGGTACCGGTGGCTGCGGTGCAGGCGGCAGTCAGCAACCTTGTGCGGGTGAGTCCCGAGTTTGAACCTCAATGGCACAGACTAATGCCTGCATCCAGAGTCATCCATCCTCCAAACTTCATTTCTGGATTCACACTGGTGCAGTGACTGGTCTGACAGTCCTTTTATTCAATCAATGTCATACATTATTAGAAGACACACAGCAGGTCATCGTCCTGTCCTGCAGGCGCAGTTCGTGTAGAGCAATGGTTTATACTTATTTCTCTGTGTGGCTTCTATAGATTTATGGCAGTCCCAGTTTGATCTTTGCTCGCCATTAAAATGATATAAAACTGCCACCCAGCTGACGCTCATGCGTGTTTCACGAGCTCCTGCAGTCGTTTTTTTTTTTCTTTTTTGTGCGCACACACGCATACAAACACACACACACACACACACACACACACACACACACACACACACACACACACACACACACACACACACACACACACACACACACACACACACACGCACACGCACAAGCACATGTACACACAAGCACATGTACACAAAGCATCACAACAATATGTCAAACTATGGCCCGGTTGATAATCAGATGGCTGCTGAACTCAATGAAGTTTGTGGGGCGGAAGAAATGAGTGTTGATTGAATTAACAGGATGCCTGTTTCCCCCTCTCCCTTTCTCTATTCAAACACACACACACACACACACACGCACACACGCACACACACACACACACACACACACACACACACACACACACACACACACACACACATTTGCAGTTGATCCCAATGAATTTGAGAAACTCAGCCTATTCAGAGTAATGACCTCCCCAGAGAGAAGAAAGATCCTTTGGTCATTTATCAGACTCCCACCTCCTCCATTTATTTTGTACACTTTCTTCTCTGTTTTCCCTTTTCCAAAATCTTTGACCCCTGCAGTCATTTTCACCCCATTGTCTTCTCTGTCATCTTCCCTTTCAAGATGACAGTTTCCTCTGGCATCTTGAGTCTAAATGGTGATTTTGTACAGAGAGGAGGAGATTCAGTCTGACACTGATGTCTGCATATGCACTGACTGGAAAAATCAATACAGGCCACATCATTAATGCTGATCCAGGTCGTTGTTATTGATGCTGGGGCAAACGGGCTTCACTCACTCAGCAGGAGGCAGAGGGAAACTCATTTACTCACTTACACTTCAATTGTAGAGACTGCAAAGGAGACAAGAAGCTACTCTGATGATAGTTTGTGGTGTTAATGTAGAGCTTTTGTGGCTCATGAAGGAGCTGTCTGCTCCATTTGGTCAAGCTTTAAACGGATTGTTTTTACTTCTTTGTTGGTCACTTTGGCATTACTATGTGGTTCTCATCTTTATATAAAAATCTGTCATAGTTTGCTTCTGTGCAGTGCTTAAAAGCATTATCTTGGTGCTGCCAGATCCCCTCTGCAAAAAAACCAAGATTCTTGTCACTTAATTGAACTGTCTGTTAGATTTAAATAGTTATTTTAATGTTATGCTGGGATGTAAGGATCAGGTTCTCACTGCAAGAAAATACACAACTAACTGGCTAAATCATTTTATAATATTACTCAGTTATTAGTCATGAATGTTAAAGGGACAGTCCACACACTTTATTTCAGTGTAATTAATACATTCAGATAGTCTAAGGGTAATAAAATAGTTTTACAGTGTTTATTTTGTCAATTGTTCCTTTCAAATATGTTTGACTTGCAGAGAATAAGGTATCCTATCAGCTCCGCAAGGACACATACGGTCATTTTGATAAATATCTCATTATCTGATAATGAAAAGGGCCATTCAGTTTGAACTCACACACTGTGGTGGGTCTTAATGACATATCTCTACTACATACGATACCATCCAACAACAGTGAGTCCTTGATATCCCGTCACTACCAGGAAGACCTCCTCCGTCTCTCTCTCCTAATCTGCTTGTCCTCGTTGATCCTTTCAGTTGATCCATCCAGACGGCAAACAGAAGGAAGTTAATAGCAGCCTCAGGCATGTTGCTGGGTCACAGATGATGGAGATGTCAGGCTACAAGGAGAGATAAGAGCTGAGGACACTGGAAGGGGTCAGACAAAGGACATTTTGGTGGGGATGGAAGGAGGAAAACAAATTAAAGTGATGCAAAGTGAAGATGAAATGTTTAAAAAAGGCCTTTATCGCTCCTCAGCTCTTATATGGAGCCTTTTTATTGCATTCATTTTTGCAATTTTGGTGATTGAACATTTTAGGATAAATGTTTAAACAGTTATATGTCTAATTATGCAGCTGAAGAAGAGATGATGAGTAGGTTTGGTGATAACTGTAGTATAAGTGAGAGTTTAGAGACAGAGTGAAGTGGTTGATAAGGAGGTGTTGAAAGAGAGCATAAAAGGTGCTTATGCACGCTGCTTGTAAAATCAGTAGTGGCCAGTTGCCGGGTAGACAAACTTAATTGGACTTAAAGACACCTAATCCTCAAATACACACACTTCTGAGAGCATAAACTTTATTTTAGAAAGATGATTCATTTCTACACTTAAGATATACAGCCACCATCCCCACAAGCGTCCCACTGCACACTGATACAATTACACTGTTAACCCCATCCAGGGTGGGCTGACTGTGGGGGGTACATAGAAACTAGGTCACTTATACACTTAGAGACACACATGCATAAGATGATGTCAGTCTCAATCTGTCAGAGTTTGTGCGTGGGTTGCGGCTGATTCAACCAAAGATCTGAACGATGCTGTTGCCGTATTTGGTAGAAAGTGTGAGCCTGCTGAAGTTGTGCTGATGAAGGAGCTGCCTTAGTGGTGTTTGTGAAGTATCTGCTACTGAAGGAGGCAACATAGATCCTGAGTATGTCTGGGGGGAGCGGGCAGGAAGGAATAAATAGATTTACCGTCGAGTGAAGTAACAGCACACTGACAGAACAGAGGAGAAATGGAGGGAGTGATGTGAGGAGTGAAACTGTCGACGAGGGATGGGACGATATACTATTTAATAAGTTGATTGTGGTGAATTTCTATTACTCTATTTTTATTATTATTATTATTATTATTATTATTGTATTGTTTTTCACTAAATATGATGTTCACTAAAAATAAATGTGTCCTATTTGTGATGCAACACAAATATTTGATTCTTAATAAAATATGAGTGAAAGTGAATCCAGTATGTTTTAGTGCCATTTCAAGAGGTTTAAGCATATTTGAATGATTATTGGGATAATATTGTCGAAATATTTTGGCTGGGACAATCGCAATAGAAATATTAATAATGTCCCATTCCATCTGTCCATTAAAACTGTTAGGATGGAGAGAGGAGGAGAAGTCACCACTTTTTATTGGTTGCCAACACCCTGCGAGGGAGGGAAAGTGACTCTGGTATCTTCAGACCAGACCTTACCCTCCCAGTCCACCCTGCCCCACCCCCCCTACATACACACCACCTGCCCTCAGACTGGTCTCCCATGTAAAAATCTGCCATCGCTTCTTGTTCACTGGCAGACTCAGGATGAGTCTCCAGCTGTGTCTGCTTCTTCGTCTGCCTTAAATTTACATCAATAAACTGTTGCAAAATTACAGCACTTTTTATTGTATGGTCAAATGCTGAAAAGATTTGTTTATAAATCCATTAGTTGACTCCTAATTTTGCTAATCAGCTTTTATGTTTCTAAAGCTACACTCTACACACTAAATATATTTGTATAAACAGTGGGTTGAAAGACCATGTGATGTGAAAGCGGTTGTACAAAGCGAGGAACCCATAGAGAATTATCACCCAGTTCCTCTCAGCTTTACATGTTGTTTTAGTGTCTTTCGACTCTTTGTTTTGGTTTTGCAGCCTGCAACTATGTTGTTTTTGTTGACTCTCCTCAGAGTTAGTCACAGTCGCCACAGGCAGCTGTTTTCAGCCAAAGAAGCTCTGCTCCACTGTACGCCACCTGCTCTGCAGGCAGATACAGTTAGCAGCTAGCTGTGACCATAGTGGAGTATTTAGCAGCTAAAGAGCCATATTTCCTTTCAGCAGTTCATAGAGATCAAAGGCAACTAAAAGAAGAGCGAATACTGGACATACACAACTCCAAATCTGTATGATTGATACTGTGATGTTTAGCTTGTTGTGGAGTTCTTCTCCCAGTGGCCAAAATTGAATAATGCAGCTTTAAGATACAATTTTAAGTTAAGATAAGATAAGATTTGCTGGGTACAGTTGTACATATGTGCAGATTTGCTACTTTCCCCCAACATTTACTGTTCTGTTAATGTGCATATGGTTTAATTGTGACCTTCCAATTTAATCTGGCACAGTACATCAAATGGTAACATTTATAATAAAATAAAACAAATAAATAGACTGTGAATACTTAAATTTGAAATAGCTATTTTGAGACTTCTGGTTCTGGTAATTTGGAATACTAATAATACAGATATTAAATGTAAATAATATAATTAAAAATTATTACGTAAATAATATATTCAAAAACAACCAAAACAGTATTTTGGGGTAGTCTGTAGATTTAGCAGGCGGGTTGTGTTTATTTTATTGGCAGCTGTCTGTTTCCTACCAGAGCTGTCACACCTTTCCCTCTGTGCAACCACACACATATAACACTGTGTCCCGCAAACCACTTAACTGCACATCAATTATGCATTGAATGATCGATGCCAAACGTTGCTGCTTACAGGAAACACTGGCGCTCATGCAGCTCTTTTATCAGTCCTCTGATGTGACCGAGTGAGGTTGTCTGGAGGGTTTTGTCAGGCTTTTCTTGTAAAGCTACATTCATCACATTTTGGAGTCGGGAATCTCCCTGTATTTTTTTAAAGAAGGAAATTCACCTCAGATATTTTAATCATATCACCTGATTTTCACAGTGTTTATAAACATTCGTTACAATGTCTCACAGTGACAAATGACAGCAATGCCGGTTGCTTACAATGACAAATTATCATACAGATTTAGATCTATATTAACTTTGTTTAGAAGTAGAAACAATAGAAATAGGAATTCATTTAGAAACAGTAGAAGGGTAAAAGTTAATTCTCCTAATACTCTCTTTGCATGTTGTCTCTTTTACTGTAACTAGAGCGTGTCTTTGTTGTGCTTTGATGCAGAATCACATATTAAAGGTTCTGAACATATAGTTCAAGTTCATGCCTCAAAAGTGAAGCTTGAATGGACCCTTTAAAATTAGTTATTTTTTGTTACATTAGTTGCACAAAGACGAAAAAAGACTCAAAGGGCAACATGTGCTGCATGAAATTCACTTATAATTATATGGGCTATTGATGTATTAGTACAGTTACATTGGAAATTGGATTTCTTGCTGTATTTTGATGTAGGAAGACTATACAGAAGCATGAATGGCTTTAATTGCAAAATTGTGTGCAAAATCTCATAAATAAATCACATGTGAAGGTTTGGATGATTGGATGTCAGTATTCTTTAGTTGAAACTGTTTGAATGATTTGTGTGATGGCTCCTTCCTGTATCTCTGGAGTCGGAAAGTCTATTTACCGACTTGACTGATGTCATCATCTCACTGTAATTACATTTCAAGCATGTGTGTGTGTGTGTGTGTGTGTGTGTGTGTGTGTTATCATGCTCTTGTGTTTGCATGTGCTGAAGGATTCGTTGTGTGTGTGTCTGTGTAAGATAAAATGTAGTGATTTTGAATCAATGAAATGAAAAGCAATGAGAATTGACGTCAATGTCCATATCTGAACTCATTTCATTGTCAACTGTGCAGCTGATTCAGTGTAGACTGACAAATTGAAATGTATAACCACTTACATATTTTGCTGTTTATATGATATTTTATCTTTTCTGTTCCTTAAATATAATAATATCATAATAATAGATTATATATGATATAATAAGATAACAAGTTAAGTGTAATTATTCTATATAAATAACCTAAATAGAGTCATTGTAGGTGAGAGGGTTTCTTATAAATAAATGTAATCTTATAGAACAATTCTCTATGCTTTATTCATTCATTCTTTCATTCATTCATTTTCCAAACCGCTTGTCCTCTCTAGAGGGTCGGGGGGGTGGAGCCAATCCCAGCTGCCATTGGGCGAGAGGTGGGGTACACCCTGGACAGGTCACCAGTCCATTGCAGGGCTAACATAGATTAGACAGACAACCATTCACACGCACATTCACACCTACAAGCAATTGGAGAGTCTCCAATTAACCTAACCTGCATGTTTTTGGTCTGTGGGAGGAAGCCGGAGAGAACCCACACAGGCACTAGGAGAACATGCAAACTCCACACAGCCGGCAGGTTCGAACCAAGAACCCTCTTGAGGCGACAGTGCTAACCACTGCACCGTCTATGCTTTATCTAATGTTTTATTGGCTGTAATACATATGAAGTTGTTTAGTGCTTTATTGTGAGCAACTGAGGTCTACAGAGAAATTCCATTTAGGTGCTCAATGTACTGAAATAAATTTGATGGCGTGAAGACATTAACGTGAACACAGTGTGTGGTGTACTTGGGGGAAATAATCAATCAACTCTAAGAGTGCGTAAGTGTGTAAGTGTGACTGTCAAGTTCAATCTGCTCAGTAAAAAGAAAGTCTATACATTTAACTTTAATAGGCCTGACTCATTGTGAAAAGACATTACACCCCTACCAAATGTTTTCTGCATTGTTGAAGCTTTACTGATAAATCAACACTACGGACCTCCAACTGTTGATCACATGTGGGTGTCTGGTCTCAATAGCCTCTGTTGGGTCAAATTAGAGCAGCATAAACGCCTTTCCCCTGACCTGCCCTCATGTAGAATAACCTGAGCCGAGCGTGCATCGAGCTGCTTTCCCTCGAAGCTTGAAAGATATGACATGCACGCATGGTTGAAATAGGTGTGAATTGATACACACCCGTTCACCCTTCTTACTATTAATAGAGCTCTCTTGAATTGCCACCAATACTTTATAATAATTTCCTGTCTTGCTGCGGTTAATGATAATAAAATGAATGGCCTATTTACGTGTGTGTGTGTGTGTGTGTGTTGCAGGTTGGGAAGGAAACTGTTCAAACCACAGAGGACCAGTTAATGAAGAGAGACATGCCTCCTGCCTTCATCAAGTGAGTCTCTGAATCACAATGCGTGCTGCTTCTGTCTCTCTCTCTCTCTCTCGCTCTCTCTCTCTCTCTCTCTCTCTCTCTCTCTCTCTCTCTCTCTCTCTCTCTCTCTCTCTCTCTCTCTCTCTCTCTCTCTCTCTCTCTCTCTCTCTGTCTTCGCCCACTTTCACTCAAATAAATGCGCAGTGACAAAACTATAGAAGTAATCCACTTCATCTCAACAGACAAAGAACTTGTTAAAAAGAGAATTCCAGGCAATTTAATGTTAGGAAACGTGGCTACATTCCCAGCTGCAACAAAGAGCCACTTCTGAGGCCTCCGCTCTGCTGTCAGAGTCCAAATGCGGGTGACTGTCCAGCTCCAGCATCCAGACTGCTGAGAGGCTGTTTGTTGTTTTCCAGCTTGCATCCAAAGAGCTGACATGAAGTCTGGGTGCTGGCTGAGAGCTGCTAATCAGCAGTCCAGCGACTCAGACATCAGCCTGTGTTTACTCGTGTGTACGTGTGTTGCATTTAGTGTGTATATTCAGGCAGTCTTAAAGTCGTTATTGGGTGTTAAATATCTTATTTTTAAGGCTTGTTCCTTCCCTGATTTCTTTTTCTGTTGTTGCTTGTTTTTCAACATCAAATTTTACTTTTAAGAAAAGAGTCTAGACGGTGAGTAGATCTCAAGCAAATCCACATGCCGCTCAGTCAAGCTGGCTCATACATACACGGGGTAGCACACCATAAATCTCACTCACAGGGCTTAGGAGGGGGCATGTGGGAATGTGAACCTGCCTAAAAATAGATGAACCAGCAGCCATCGATACTCTGACCAATGGGGGTCAGAAAGAGTAGGGACTTGGCTTTATTCAAGCACTCTTAAAATTCATCACCTCCTTCAGGCTCAGCTGATCATTGATCTTTAAGCAACAGTTAATCTTCGTTAGTACATGAAAGCACCACTTCATCACTGTTAAACTGAAAATCTGCATATTACAAATGAGTTGAAATTTAACATCATTTCAACCAGGAATAACTCTAAACCTCTAATTTAACGAAAAGTCAGTATCTTTGCACTTTTAGATGAAGGGGATACAGAGTTTTTTTGGAGCACTTCATTGTGAAAATCTGTTCAAATCTGATGCACAACATCACCTAGACATGACACCGTGTAAAGTGTGACACCATATGTTGTTCTCTAGGGAGCAGCTTTCTGTGGCAGATGCTTCAATTTTCTTTGGTAGATCTGGTTTGCAAGGTGATAAATTCCTGTTAGTAGTTAATGTATGTGCTACTGTAGGTTTTATGTCCTAAGCCAGCTGTGTGTTTTTTCAGGGTGGAGAACTCATCTTCTAAACTCGTCCAGGCAGCTCAGATGCTGAAGGCAGATCCGTACTCTGTCCCCGCACGAGATTACCTGATCGACGGATCCAGAGGGATATTGTCTGGAACGTCGGACCTGCTCCTTACTTTTGATGAAGCCGAGGTGTGTGTCTGTGTTTGTTTATCACAGCATGTCAGAATCAGAGTCACTCTTGTTTCAGAGGTGCAGTAACTTTCAGGGAAATCAAGCTTTATATAGCTGCACAGAGGAAGGAGAAACCCAGCTTAAAGCAAGTCTGTAATTGAGTCTCAGATGCAGCCAGATCTAATCATTGGGATCAAATGACTTCCCTCTGTCATAACTCAGGATGTGTGTGTGTGTGTGTGTGTTTGTATGTTTGTGTGTGTGTTTGTGTGTTTGTGTGTGTGTTTGTGTGTGTGTGTGTGTGTGTGTGTGTGTGTGTGTGTGTGTGTGTGTGTGTGTGTGTGTGTGTGTGTGTGTGTGTGTGTGTGTGTGTGTGTGTGAGTGAGTGAGGTTACGGTATGTATGAGCTCGCGTGTTGGGTGTTTTGGATGTTTGATGGCAACTCAGTAAGTGGGATCACATTGTGCACGTGATAATGCTCACCATGTCTCATCACTAGCCTCATTTTTGAAAGAGCAACTATTTAGTCACAAGACACACATCACAAGACTGTACACACACACACACACACACAAAGACACCACACAAACACACCAGGGTATCTTCAAGCTATCTTAAAAAGCTCACGTACACATTTAAAGAGTTGGACTTTAACAGACGTTTGTCCCTTATCATTCTTAGTCTTTGTTTAATGCCAATATTTCACCTGCTTATGATTATGTCTGTGTCGTTTTTTAGGTGCGTAAGATTATACGTGTGTGTAAAGGTATCCTAGAGTATCTGGCGGTAGCTGAAGTGGTGGAAACAATGGAGGACCTCATCACCTACACCAAGAACCTGGGACCAGGTCAGCAGGAACTGTTTCTGACCTGTAACTGCACCACTCAAAGCATGTTGTGCTTCAAAGTTCACGGGTTAAGTCACATACTGTGTGCTTGAAAGGGAGAGTCACAAGGCCCCTTTCACTCAATAAAAGCCACAGTTCAGAAACTATTTAGACCTACACATTTTTGCCGTTTTCATATACAGTTTTAAAATGTGTGCATACAGCTGCTTGTAGGTTTCATATACTATATTTTAGAGAGCAATGCATTGTTTAAATGCAGTGTTTAGACATTACCAATGGGAGCCAGTCAAAAATGACCGTAATACATACAGAAACCCTATTCAGTTTAATCAAAATTATGGTATATTAATATAACAGTAAAATATGCCTATTTTAGGGATCCACCTTAGTCTAACTGCATTTTTGTAGAAACACGTTTCACATTTTGGATAAAGTTGTGATCCAATAGACTTTACTGGCTATCACTTTTAATTTAATGATGTAATCAAAATAGAAAGCTACCACAAATGGCATAAAATTTAGCATCAGTGTTGATGTTTTTTACGATGAAGCCATGCAAATCAGCCTGTGTTGTAAATTATCCTCTGAGCAAAATTGCTCCTCTGACACTAAGATGCTGTGGTTAAGGATCAGCCAGGCAGGAGAGTAACAGGCTATTTATCATCAGAGCTAAAAGGTCAATTGTGTTGTCAGTGCACTGCGGCATAATGAGTTGGGGGAAATTTGATGCCAAGGTTTTTTCACACTTGATGGATGCTGCCATTGTATGAGATCAGTCAATTGTGACGTAGTGATCTGTTTGCATGTGTTGGAACTACTCAGCTGGTGAACACACTAGAGGAGGCATCTGATTGTTCAAGTGTTTCTTTCCTCAGGGATGACCAAAATGTCAAAGATGATTGAGGAGAGGCAGCAAGAGCTGACGCACCAAGAGCACCGACAGATGCTCATCAACTCCATGAACACTGTCAAAGAGCTGCTTCCTGTTCTTATATCAGGTGTGTGAGTGTGTTTGTGTGACTGTGTGGGCAAACGACAGTTGCAGGAAAGAGCAGGTCAGTGAGCATCCAACAGTTGTTATAGCAACGCTTAAAATTACAGTCATTAGCTACACCGCCCACAAGCTGCCGTCTCTTGAACTGTATGCTCCACCAACAAAGAAGAGAGCACTGTCACAGCTCTTACAAGAACTACACTGAGATGTTGATGCTCCTGTGTGTATGCAATGTCTGAATAAGTTGCACAAAAAGTTTGATTTTGCAAAATCATGACTCATCTTGCAACACAAATTCCCTGTAATCTGTATTCTCATGTTAAAGGATAAGGCCGGCACTTCTCTATATTTTTCTCATTGTCAACAAATCTCATGTGAAGATTCAAACCAACAATTAAATACGAAAGACCGAGAAGTGAACAGCTAGATGGTGAACATAGTGGAGCATTTAGCAGCTCAAAAGTCAGAGCAAAACAGAACTAAAAGGAGAGTGAATACTGGTCTTACATTCATCAGATAGATTGAAACATGTTTCTCAGTGTCAGCCTGGATGTGTAAATATGCAAATTGAAAGCGTGTGCAACTATAATTTCTGTTGAGTGACACTTATCAAAACTGTTGAGCAACCTACCTGTGACTATTCTGGTGAAATCTGGTGCAGTCATGTGTTTTTTTAAGCTAATTAATTTCATCGCTGTTTGCCACACCATCTTTTTTGATAGTACTACTGGTGGGAGCACCAAATACATAGTGATGACTGAACAGCTTTAATGGACATTCTTATATTGTTGTGATGAATTGGTATTTCTGTTTGACTCTTGTGTTTCTGTCCTTAGCTGTAAAGATTTTTGTCGCAACCAAGAGCAGTCGAGGTGCCGGTGTGGAAGAGGCCGAGAGGAACAGAAAGTTTACCTATGAAAAGATGAGCGCTGAAATCAATGAGATCATAAGAGTTCTACAGCTCACCACATGGGACGAAGACGCCTGGGCTAATAAGGTACAACCTGTGTTGCACACAGAAGCTCCAGTTTACTTCATTTTACACCCTAAAAAATCCCCACATAGTTAAATCAAATACTCTCCAAGATTTCACTCTTTACTTTCTGTGTCCACTTTTCTTTTCGCTCGCTAGTATAACTCCTGGTTTTTCTTTTTCTTTTCTTTCTTTACCTTTCTCCTTCATTCTTTTCCTCCCTGTAGAAGGTAAGCCTGTTTCTCTCCCCCTCTGCAGTTTCCAGCATGCAAAGTGTGTATGTGAGAGAGAGAGATGGGAATCTGTTGCCATGCTAATATATACTGTAACTGTCATGCTTTATTTAACAGTAAGTGTGTCATGTGTTTTAGTCCACTGTTAGCTGATGTGATGATGTACTGCACATATACTTCATCACTTTATTGTTATATGTGCATCTGTTTGTCCTGAGATGTTTATTTAAGTGAAATGCTTGAAACAGATGAGAGCCATTTAAGAGTTAATAATTAAGCTTAATAATGTATATATACATTATTTTTTAACAATAACTGCTTCTTCAATCAGGGTATTATTTATTTGTTGTTGCTTCTGTGCACCATTTACATATAATTGTGCCCTGTGTGTTTGTGTGTGTGTGTGTGTGTGTGTGTGTGTGTGTGTGTGTGTGTGTGTGTGTGTGTGTGTGTGTGTGTGTGTGTGTGTGTGTGTGTGTGTGTGTGTGTGTGTGTGTGACGTGTGACGTGTGACGTGTGTGCGTGTGTTTGCTGTGGACATACTGCATATCCGTGTGTGAGCTGTGATAAGCGCTCCCTGTCAGTGTGTGGGAGAACTGCTGGCAAACGAGGACCGTCCTCCTCTCAGGTCATGAATTATAGAAATAAGCTGGTTGATGTCCAGACTCATTCATTATTGATGGGCTGTACTGAACGGTTCCACTTAAGCGTTGCATTCTCCTCTGAGCTTTTTTCCCCCACCTGGTGTAAACAGATATAAGAGTGCGTGGCATTTTAGCTGTAATAAGATAATTTTAATGTCTCATTTTCCCCTTTTATCATCAGTAATTACTACTACAAAACACACATCAGTTAATTGATTGGGCTGATCTGAATTTTTTAATGATTATTGGTCCCACTTAAAGAGAAAATTTGATTGTTTTCAACCAGCATTGTATCATTATGATGTGGGTAGTATACACAAATGAACAACGTTTAACTTCTTTCCATATTGCCTGCACCCAGAGTACCCCGCCCATTTGCCAGCAAAACTCTGCTGAGTGACGCATTTGCATCATCCGGTATTGCACATTTCTACTAGATGACCTAGTTTTAAGAAATCCATCATATTCATAGTGGGAATTTTTCCTTTAACAACACAACATAAAAGCCTGAGTTGTTACTAAGGACTGTATTTGTGGATAAAAATCATGTATTTCTGCTTTACAAATCAGTAACACACATTATTAAAAGTAACATTTGAGTGGCCAGGTTGAGATTCCACGATTAAATTAAAAACTTTGCATATAAATTTACACATACATTTACCTTACAAATAGTCCCCTGTTTGTAAATCAAGAAGAAATTGATAATAATTAAATCTATATATTACTGAGATCCTTTGCTTTCAATGATAAGACTGGTGCTATATTATATGTTTCTTATTGTCAGAAGTTGGAAAGTAATGAGACACAGAAAATGCATTCTTGGTTTTTGTCTTTTCATAGGACTTTTTGAGAGGAAAAAAAAGGTACCAAGATAACACAAGATAACACTAACGTTATGCTTTCTTGTAGGCTCTTGTAGGCTCACAAACTGCCAACCTAGAAATGATTTTTATTGAGAATTATAGCAAGTAATTACAAACAACTCTATATGTACAGAACATCGTAATGTACCTTTTTATTTAAAGCCCACTATTGTTTTGACGAAGCCATTCACAATGCTTTGTTTTCTCTCCTCAGGATATGGAGGCTTTGAAGAGATCTCTGGCTTTGATTGAGTCAAAAATGGCACAAGCTAAAAGCTGGCTCAGAGACCCCCACGCACAACCAGGTTACTGAGTTTTCTTTTTTTCTCTGTCAGTCAGCTCTCTTGATGTTATTCCACAATCTCATCCTGTTTCGTGCCCCTAGGAGACCCCGGTGAGGTTGCATTGCGTGTGATACTGGATGAGGCTGGTAAGGTGGGCGAGCTGTGTGCTGGGAAGGAGAGGAAGGATATACTGGCAACCGCTAAGGCTCTCGGACAAATGACGGACCAGATCGCAGATCTTCGAGTCAGGTAGCGTGTTTGTTTGAGAGAATGTGAGTTCTCTTTCTATTTACTTCCCCGTGTTCATATGATGTTTTTTGCCGCCATGTGTCAGCTGTGTTTGTTTGTCGTTTCTGACAGAGGCCAGGGTCCGACCCCAGGATGTATGCAGCGTGCAGGCCAGTGCTCACAGGGCTTAGACTTGTTATTTGGCAAAGTGGACAGTGCTGCTCGCAAACTGGAGGCTCTAATCAATGCCAAACAAGCCATTGCCAGGAGGCTGGATGCTGCACAGGTCAGATAAAAGACACAACAACACAGTAATCCGTGTTAACCCTCTCTCCAGTGAATGATACCAACTTTATGATTTAAGTTATAATATAGATGTAGATGGATAAATGCCTAAAATAGAAACTGTCTGTTGACCTTTAACCTTTAGTAGTGTCTACAGATTGTTAGCTTCCCTTGTGGTGTTTTTTTACTTTCCTTAGGCTTGGTTGGCTGATCCTAATGGCGGTCCTGAGGGTGAGGAGAACATCAGAGCGTTACTAGCAGAGGCCAAACGCATTGCGGATCTATGCGAAGACCCCAAAGAGCGGGACGACATACTACGCTCCATCAGTGAGATCGCAGGCCTCACCGCTAGGCTCGTGGAGCTGCGCAAACAGTGCGTTCTCCATACTATGTCACATGCATGACCAACAGGATTTTGTGAAAACTTTATGTAATTTTTAGACCCTCTTTTTCTAGGCTCAAACTGCAACCCCGTGTCACCAATAGCTGGCATATTTTACCTGCCTGGAAAATATGTTGTTGCTTGTCGACTTTGGGCATCAGTCCTACAATAAGGTTTCTTTTTGTTGTGAATATAGTTTGGAACAGGTGTGGATATGGTGTTCATTCAGTGACTGTGGAGGGGTAACAATTTGAGGGTTATAAATTGTGTAGAACTTAAAGGGAAGTACCACATTAGACTTTGATCTGCTGAATTTCACATTTTAGATGTTTCATATAATTTCTGATGTTGAAGCCAGTTTGTTTCTAAATGACACTGAAGCTCAGTGAATCACGCCGAGATGATTCACCGACAGGAATATATTTTCTGTAATGGGCTTTGAATATTTCAGTGGTAATGAATCTTATTATGGTGGACTGTGCTAGAGGAGCCTTAAATTAATGTTCTGCACCAGAAATGTCTGTGAAAAACACTTGATAGTAGAAATCAGCAATACAAACATTTTATCTTTATTTATGGGTATAGGAGAAACATGATAAATGTTGACCAGAGCAGGTGAAAAAGTAGCATCAGCTTTTGACAGTGGTGTTTCCCTTTAAGAATGGTGTCTAACAGGGAATTGGTGCCACTTCTATCTTTTAATGGGTTATAAGTCTGTATTTAACATCTTGTTTCTACACTACTTGGCTGATGCGCCTTTGTGTTTCCCCCTCAAGTCATATTCCTCTGTCTGTTGCTGTCTCAGGGGTAAAGGCGACAGCCCCGAGGCCCGTGCATTGGCAAAGCAGATTGGGGCAGCGCTCCTTACCCTGCAGTCCAAAATCAACCGGGCTGTGGCCAACATGAGACCAGCCAAGCCTGCCGTCACTTTGGAGGGCAAGATGGAGCAAGCCCTCCGCTGGGTGAACAACCCTGGAGTGGACGACAGAGGAGTGGGTGAGTGGGGTTGAATGACGGCCCGTGGGAGGGATGCTGGAGTAGTTCAGTACAAAAATAAACACTCTGACCTTCTATGCCTTTTGTGAGCGTATGTGGATGATGGAGAGTGTGTGAAAGTGTTCATGGCAGCACCTGGGAGTCTTTTTATGTGTATTAGTTGGCAGTTAAAGGACCCTGAAAGATGTGAGGTGTTTGGAGGTGATTCAGACTGCCACGTGTCTCAGTTAAAGTATAACTGTGCTGTGCTGATGACTGATGCCATTTCCTTAAATGCCCACAGTGATGTATTTTAAACATGAATCACTGAATGACTAATGTTAATACGTTAATACTTAGTCATTCAGGGGGCACTGTATTGTTTTTGATGCTTTGTTTTATGCCTGTTGCTACATTTCTGTTTTGTCATTTGATTGTTTTCTCCCATGCTTCTCTATGGGAACAGAGTATGAGAGACTACAGTGGAACACAGGTACACTGCAGTCTTTATGTTTTCTTAGAAGATACAACTGAACTCTATAAATACACATTACTTAATGACTTCCTAGAAAATGTATTAGGTCAGCATGTATCAAAATACAACAACCACAATTTACAAAAAGATATACGAACCACAATAATTTCTCATCATTTCCAAAATTCCCCTTTTCTACTTACTCATTAGATCATGTTAACCAAATAATACAAAAGCACCAGATGCGTTCAAAGTTACAGTTAGCACCATGTCTAAATAAGGACCTGTAATTGTTGGTTAATATTGAAGAGCAGGGCAGAGAAATATCAGTTATACAAACTTGAGAATAACCTCTGACCGGTTTCTATCCTCAGGTCAGGCAGCGATCAGAGGAATGGTTGGAGAAGGGAGGAGGCTTGCAGGAGGCCTGTTAGGCCCTTATCGCCAGGATATGGCTGGACGCTGCGACCGAACAGAGGCCCTAATGACATCTTTGGCAGACATGGCTGGCAGGGGTGAAGCTGAGGCGCCTCATGCACGAGCGACAGCCGCACAGCTACAGGACAGCCTCAAGGTAGCTCAACAGCTTCATAATCAAACACACAAGCTGAACCTTTTATATGCCGCTGTCATTACAAACTCATGTAGTGCAGACAAACATTGAACTAAATTTGAATTCTGGTAGAGATCATAAAAATTCAAAATTTTCCCTATATATTAGAATGAATTTTGGGAAAATGTGAAAAAAATTATGCAGAATTCATAGAATATTTTTGTCATTTGGTACCATAGTGCGGAGTCCTGGTTTTGAATATTTCACCTAGTATAAATATGATGAACATTGGTTCTTGATCACTCAAAGTGTTGGTGCAGAGCTCCACCTGGTGGTTAACAACACACTCTACTTCTACCAGGACCTGAGGCAGCATATGCAGGAGGTGATGACCCAGGAAGTATCAGATGTTTTCAGTGACACCACCACCCCCATCAAACTGCTGGCTGTGGCTGCAACTGCTCCTCCTGATGCCCCCAACAGGGAGGAGGTCAGTATCTAAATGCATCTAAATGTTGTGTGTGTAAAGAAAATGAGCCTAAATGAACAGAATGATTGTGTCTTTAGTCTGACTACACCAATGTTAATGTTTGTTTGTAGGTTTTTGAGGAGCGTGCAGGGAACTTTGAGACCCACACAGGTCGGTTAGGGGCAACCGCAGAGAAGGCGGCTGCTGTGGGAACAGGCAATAAGAGTACAGTAGAGGGAATTCACGCTGCTGTTAAACATGCCCGGGAGCTCACGCCACAGGTGCTTCTGTTTGTTTTGCATGATTTCCTGCACTGATGAAATATTTCTATTTTCTATCTGAGTGTGACATGTTTGTTGATGTCCAGGTGACCTCCGCTGCTCGGATCTTGTTGAAGAATCCTGGAAACAAAGCGGCGTATGAGCATTTTGACACCATGAAGAATCAGTGGATCGACAACATTGAGAGACTCACAGGTGAGACTTCCTAGTGTTTCCTATGTAACGTAAAATTTTGAAATTGTTCAATTTGTCTTCAAAAAGTTATGTAATATACATGCACATCTGGAATAAAAAAGCAGGTGCTGAACCAAATTACAGTTCAATTTTGTCTTGAACAAATAGATTTTCTTCCAAACTTGAGATATTTGAGATTTAGAGAATTCAATTTGATACATAGCTTATCTCTGTTGGCACAGGTCTGGTGGATGAGGCCATAGACACCAAGTCTCTGTTAGATGCCTCTGAGGAGGCCATAAAGAAAGACATCGACAAGTGCCGAGTTGCCATGGCAAATGTTCAACCCCAAATGCTTGTTGCCGGGGCAACAAGCATAGCAAGACGAGCTAACCGGGTCCTGTTGGTGGCTAAGAGGGAAGTGGAGAACTCTGAAGATCCACGGTTCAGAGACACCGTGAAACATGCATCAGACATCCTCTCACATACCATCTCACCCATGGTGATGGATGCTAAGGCGGTGGCTGGGAACATACAAGATAAAGGTACAGGAATAAACACATGCTCAAAACTCTGTATGACACAGAGTGATTCTTCCTGTTGGTCACACACTTGTTCTCCTGGTTCCTCTCCTCCTCAGCTCTGCAGAAAGCCTATCTGGACTCCTGTCTGAGGATTCTGGCTGCAGTCGGAAAAGTCAGAGAAGCCTTCCAACCTCAGGAGCTCGACTTCCCGCCTCCACCTCCTGACCTTGACCAGCTGCATGTAAGCACATAGTCTTTTTTGATACCACCAACACCAAAAGTGAGATATTTTTTAATCACACACAGATGAGCTTTAAATGTGACCTTGTCTGAAATATATGCTACACCTCTCACACTCCTCTTTCTCCCTAAACTATCTATAGATAACATATGTGTGTCTATATGTGTGTATTTTCTAGGTTAGCGATGAGCAGGCGCCGCCCAAACCACCCCTGCCAGAAGGCGAGGTGCCGCCCCCTCGGCCCCCTCCTCCAGAGGAAAAGGATGAGGAGTTCCCAGAGCAGAAGGCTGGAGAGGTGCTCAGTGAGCCCATGATGGTGGCAGCCAGACAACTGCATGATGAGGCTCGCAAGTGGTCCAGCAAGGTCAGCACATACACATGCATGCACGCACACACACACACACACACACACACACACACACACACACACACACACACACACACACACACACACACAGGAATATGCAGTTTGCGTACTTTCTCTCTGTTGATTGGCAATAATAAACTTGAACAGTGGTTAAATGAAATCATGCTTTCTGTAAATATCTGAATTTCCTTAAATCATGTTGATCCTGAAATGCGGACATCAGTGGCTCGATTCCATTTTCAGAGGGAAACCTGAAACTGTCATCTGATCAAAGTGTCTGGATGTAAGGCCATTATTGGTTTAATACACATGCACACTCACATGCAAAAGGAATATGAAAGAGTCTTCAAAGCTCCTCTGTGGAGAGATGATCCAGCTTCACATCTTTAGTACTGAAGAGTAAGAAGACTGTTTGTTTCCACTCCCTTTTGGTGTCTATGTATGTTTTTATGTGTGTGTCCAAGTGATTATGTGTGGAGGAATAGTGAAATGATCCAGGAATGCCCTCTCAATCTATTTGTGAAGTTCATAACCATTTCCCCCCTTTGTAGCACTCTTGACAGTTTTTCCACACCTCTTTCATGATCTATGCATCGGAGGTGTCTTTGGACACCAGGCAGAAAATGTGTCTTGTAATAGCACTAATTTTCTCGGCAAGCTGCTTTATTTATAAATATACTGGAAAGATGGATGCCAACCACTGGTCTTAGTTACAGTTAGACCTGCCCCAGAGCAGAGCACAGCATTCAACTGCTACCTGCCAACACCAGCTCCCTTTTCCTCTCTTTTTTCTCTCTACCAAAACCATCTTTGCCTGTGCGTGCAGTTTCACCTCCCTTCTCCCTCTTCCTTCATACCTGTATTTGCTTTTCCTCCTTCCTGTAAATCTCCTGTCCTCTTTTCTTCCATCGAATGCCTCTCATACTGTACTAAATGCCTACTTTTCCCATGCTTCCTTCCCTCCTTCCATCCCGGGCTTTCTCCTTCCTCTTCTTCTCCACATTCCTCCTTTTTTTCCACCCTCCTTTTGCCTCCCTCCCTTTCCTTTCCCTTCCAATCGATTCTCCTCCAACCACCACCAACAATCCCACCCCATAGCCCGCCCATCATGAGGATGAGGAGGCAGTAGAGGAGAGGGAGGTAGATGATGAAGATGAGTTTACTGATGGTGAGGATGACTATGAGCCAGAACTACTGATGATGCCCTCCAACCAGCCTGTCAATCAACCCATGCTGGCAGCTGCCCAGGCTCTCCACCAGGAGGCGCGCAAGTGGTCCAGCAAGGTCTGCTTACATACATGCACATGGGCACACACAAACAGCTGTGACCTGCTGTTTGACCCCATACACACACACACACACACACACACACACACCAACACTTCCATGCATGCAAACACCACAAAAGGAAATACCTGCAGGACGCAGAAACACCCTCTTGGAGCACTAGCTGACAGTCACTGCCCGTACGACCAATGTGCTCTGCATCTGCCACTACCATGGAAACCTCCAACCAGCTGTGGCTGCTGTTTTTACGGTTGTTGCATCACACTCAGACACACAGGTTATGCTGATGCTAAGGTTGCACTAAAAGTCAAGGATTGTTGGAATGGCAAGTTTGTTTTGTTGCACCACGCGGATAAACTGGTACTGGCTTCACAAGGCCCTCCCTTAAGTTCATGATTAGGTTAAGTGGTTTAAAGGAGGAGCCAGTCGCTCCGTCTCACTATTGCTGTTTTCAATCACTCGTTTTCTGGTCAACCTGTGAAGCCAAGGATGACAGTTTTCCCAAAGACTTCTCAGTGATGTAACTTTGACGTTAGACTGCCTGCCTGCTCTGATAACCAACTTCTGCTTCTTAGTGTCAGGGTGTGTATATCAATCACTGCCACTGTGAACATCACCTCATGGTTACTAACCTAAAGCTGGCTGTGATGTGAGGGAGACGGTGACAATTGGTCAGTCTCAACACTGTTTCCCTCCAAAACAGGGATGTAAAATTCATAATTATCTTCTACCATGAGGGTTGAAGAATGTGTGCTAACTTGCACTGACACTGCATGAAGCTTTCTGCTAAAAGATGCTTGTAATTTTAATGTTTTATTAAAACAAAACATTAGCATTTGCTCAAGTGTTTGATAACACTATTGTCATAATTTTACAATCAGTATTATCAAAAAAGAGTGTGGAAACATGTCACATAGAATATGTTTCCTTTGCATTTTCAATTGTTATCTATAGCCATGCTCTTTTCCCCAGCATCCTGCTCACAGCTCTTACTGCTCCTTCCATTATACCACCCCCTCCTTTTGCAGGGTAACGACATCATTGCAGCAGCCAAGCGGATGGCCCTGCTAATGGCAGAAATGTCTCGGCTGGTGCGTGGCGGCAGTGGGAACAAACGAGCACTGATTCAGTGCGCCAAGGACATCGCCAAGGCCTCGGACGAGGTGACGAGACTGGCTAAAGAAGTGGCTAAACAGTGCACTGACAGACGCATCAGGACTAACCTGCTGCAGGTGAGGGTGCACACATACAGATGCAACCACATGCTGAAAAGTCTTGTATGGAAAATAATGTATGCATTTTTTTCCCCTCTGAAGGTGTGTGAGCGGATCCCTACTATCAGTACTCAGCTGAAGATCCTCTCTACTGTTAAAGCTACTATGCTGGGACGAACCAACATTAGTGAGGAGGAGTCAGAGCAGGTAAACCCACAAGATCATATTAATGCATCCCTATGATTGTCTCTTTTGTTATTTAACCCCTAACTGCTTCATTTGTAAATGCCTCCTTGACCAGGCCACTGAGATGTTGGTCCACAACGCCCAGAATCTGATGCAGTCGGTGAAGGAGACTGTCCGAGAAGCAGAAGCAGCTTCCATCAAGATCCGCACAGATGCAGGATTCACCCTCCGCTGGGTACGCAAAACCCCCTGGTACCAATAAACAGAGCTGATTAATTAAATGAGAAAGCACACAACTTGAGTAAAAGTAGCAAAGTGCACATTCACTGTGAGTGAACATGTGCACCTTTTCAAAGAGAGAACTGCAGGTGATTTCTTTCCATCCTCCACTGTAGTTTGTACCAGAAAGCTTAGGATTTGGTATCAACCAGGTTTCATTTATTGGAGTGAGTTCAGCTTTGGCCCTCTAGTTCCCTTTATCTGCAACTGTGGAATCACGCAGGCTAATCAGAGACAGTTTTTAATATATATTTTTGGTAGGTTGTGTTACAAGAGTTTATCCAAATCCCAGGTATATATTTTTTGCATGAAAATGTTTTTCTATTTTCTAAACAGCAAAAATACGACATTAAGATATGATGTCTTTAGAGGACATTTACTTTTGATTCAGTTTTGTCGGTGAGTTTCTTATCGTCTCTTGTATATACAGTAATTATTTGTTTAATGAGCAACACTCAGCTATGAGCTTTATTCACTGATTCTGACACTAAAGTGCGGAGCCTTGTCAGGGCTGACAAGCTCTCCTCTCGTCATGTTTACTTTTAGTAATAACACTGTTCTTAATTGAAGATCTGCCAGTGAATTCAAAGGTGAGACATCATCACTGCTGTCCGGTGATGTTTATACTTGAACAACTAAAAGGTCTTCTGGATTTAAAGTGTTATAACTCTTAGGCAATTATACAGTTTAAAACAGATGATATACTGTAAAAAAATTTTTAAAAGTATGATTGTCAGTAAAAAGGCAGGTTTATGTGATTGCTGGAAGGTAGATATGAAGTTTTCATTTGACTGTGGCAGTAAGGTATAATTCAAGGATAGCTGTGATGTTTTAATGTGTGTTTGGAGTTATCTGTTTTAACTTTATTTAACTTTCACAGTGAACAATGCCAAAGGATTTGTTTTACGTTACTGTAAATTCTTGAAATACTTAAATCCAGGTTATTAAAAACAGCAAACAAGGCAGACTTTTATTTCTTCGGAGACCCTGGAGTTCTTTCTGAAGTCTGTTATTTTCTACAGGGTTTTATAAATACTTGTTGTGCTTTGTTTCTGCACTATCTCTGTAACAGTTGAACTGTTTGGGATTTTTCTTTTCAAAGGTGATCAAAAAAGATGATTAAGACAGCCATCCTGTTCTTCTTCTCCATGTGTATTCCCCCCCTGAATCCTCTGACGCAACACATGAACACAAATATTCAAGACAACCCAGGTGGTTTGTGAACAAAAACACCCTTTTTATGTAAACCTGTTTGTTTGTTTTTTAGATCTGAATCAGGAAACTATTTATAATGAGTTTTCGTTTGTAGTTATTAGTGTTTTCATTGGTAACTAAACATGACATTTTCTTATGCTGTCAGTTGCTTCCATTCCTCAAACAGCATATCATCTAAGTTTATAAAATATTTTTTATAATATCTGGGAGAATTTAACTGTTAAATGGAGAATCTGTAAGTGTGAAGCCTTTTCACGTGACAGTATTAGTGAGCCGTCCACATGATGGTTAGTGACAGCTCCAAAGAGCAGCACCGAATGTTAACCACAGTTTCAGTTTTATTTGGGCCCACTGAGCATGTAGCAGTCAGTGACCCCTCACTGAGAGCGACAGGGTGTAGTCCTGTGTGTACTTGATGTGTCACGCCCTGAATGTATTCTGATAGCTTCTAGCCCTGCCAACACATCTGCTGTGCCTTGGAAGAATAAAATACTATAATGATGACTAGAGTTGGCCTCTTAATTTGCTTGGCTTACATTATGTAAAAAGATGTTTAACAACTAGTTGTATTCCAGTAATCAATACATGATTAGTGGTCTTGCTCTGTGAAGATGTTCAGCAGTGATTTCAGATAAATACTAATGAATACCATGAATGCAATGTAATGTACATTTTCTTGGCAAACCATCAATTAGATTTTGAGATGTGAAAACTCTGAGCAGCTAGTGGTGCCCAGTGAAAAGTCACTGACCAAAATCACAGATCAAAATTAGTGGGCTTCACCTTCTGGGAACCATGAATGTCAGAAATGTGCAATTCAACAGTCATTGAGATATTTCAGTCTGGGCCAAATTGGTGGACTAGCCAAAAGACAGACATTGCCATTCTTACAGCCACACTGCTAACGTGGCTAAATAAAACACACACACACACATTCAGTCATTTCAAAGCTTTATAAGACATCTTATACACTGAAATACAGATTCAAATTCACACAAGAGCTTTAAGTAGTATTTTCCACATGGATGGTGATTGTGCAATTGCTGTGCTGTGTAAGGAAATTCAAGATTGTGAGGATCCTGCAGATTTCTACGCGAGTGCTTGCATTCGGTCCCACAGTTAATCATACACTGATGACAAGTCCTGATCTTTCAGCAGGAACAGTCAACTCAATGTGCAGATATCACTTGGGGCAAACAAGGTACCTTAGACATAAGATATATTTTCATAATATACTTCCCTCAGGCCTAAAAAACACACAGATTGTGCTGTAGTGTGCTTAACAGACCACTTTAACTTCACAAGGCCACATTGAAGAGTGAATGTGTGCAAAAATACCTGCGCAGTGTCTCAAGAATCACCGCAGCTATTCAAGATACATTAGATTTTTCAAAAATAAACAAATATATAAGTATAAAATTGGTTACCTTATATCATAATATGCAACTCACAGGTGACATGCAAGTAAGCTTTCCTAGGTGTGGTGGTGTGGTGAGGAGCGAGGTGATGTGCTGGGGAGCTTGTGCATGTGTAGGCTGTGAGCTGCAAGTGTCCCTTTTCAAACCCAAATATTCCCCTTAGGCAACACTTAAAATGTGTTAAATGAAAGCACAAAAGAAGAAAAAGAAAAAATACTATGTGACATTATCAAAAAAGAAAGAGGAATGCAAAATATTTAAGCTAGAAAGAAACTAATAAGGTCACACTGATTATAAAGGCTTCCCTTTACAGGCCACAAAAAACATCCTTTCGTGTATATGTAATGCCAGACACAAAATAAATAACTGTTAGAATGCAAAATGGTTCATTAATAACAACGAGCTGCAGGATATGTAAGACTTCTTAGAGAGCTGACCGTGCCCAGTATTTGGCACATTTGATTGTTGACTTTTGGCGTCTGAGGGACATACTTCAGGTCCGCACTTGGAATTTCCCTGCTTTAGTCAAATATTTGACCCCTTTGAATGGTTTGTACTTCTCTCCATACATGTCAAGACGACTCACCTTTAGACCTGTAACAAGGGGGGACAGTCACAAACCAAACATTATCATCAAAATCACCGTTATTGCTGCTTTGTCCAGTAAAGTTGGATCATGATGCAAACAGAAAACACTTGTTAGTGTAAGTGCCTGGACTTTGAGCTGGATACCAAGGCTAAGTTAAAAGATTATAGAGGTTGAGCATGGGAGAATAACCTGATATGGCCAGCTGCTGTATCTTCAGGTCGATGTTGAGTGAGGGGTTATCTTCAGGTTTGGGGGCTCCTGACTGCATACTCAGAGTGCCTCGCAGGTTAGGAAGCTTCTGAGGGTTCAGTTTCCCGATGTCCCAAACCAAAACCTACCAAAACACAGACAGGCATGCAATAAAACAAAATGCTATTGTCTCTTTAAAACCATCAACCGCTTGTCAGGTCTTACTTTGGACCACCTTGTGAGTGGTTACCTTGGTAGCGAGGTCGTAGGTGTAGTTTCCCTGCGTGGGTGTGAGGTTGGCGCTGAGCACAGCTTTAGGCATATGGATGGTGACCATCAAGCCCTCCACCGTCTTCCCCATGGTCTGCTTGGGTCCAATCGTGATGTCCAGGCGACCACAAGGTCCCGTCTCAAAGAAACTGATGTTCTGCTTCACGTACACTGGCATGGCCACTAGACTAAGGGAGGAAACAGCACTGATTGTTAACATCCTTGAGGAAATGAAACCAGAATTTGAAACCACTCCTCTGAACTGAAACAGGACAACGATTTTATTGTTTCTTGAGGATCTTTATTACCAAAAAGAAAGAGGAATGCACTTTACCAGATTATTTATAGATCAGCCCTAAAAATCTTTTATGGGTACATTTCAGATGTAAAAAATGCCACAAAAAGCACAAGTTTGGATGCAATTAAGAGACAACATTTATTCATTTTAATTATAAAAAAGTCATACAGTCCTGCCTGTTCTTACTTCTGAGAGCTAACGTGATAGCTCATGAGCGTGAAGTTTCCATCGGGCGGGATGAAAGAGAGGACTTGCTCCGACTCCCAGCGCTTAAACCGCACACATGGGTGAAAACTCACATCGTCGAGAAGACGAGGATTCTGTCATCAAAAACAATGACAGTGAGTGAACGCACACACACACACACACACACACAAATAAAAATGAGTAAAGTGTGAAAGCATATACAGAGCAGCACAGTGCTAAGAGAAGAAGGACCCACCATGAAAGATAGAGTGAGGTCAGGCATCCCAGTGAGCCTCACGCAGGCTTCAATTACACCCTGAATCTCTGCAAATACGGTTGTACCTGAACATGAATGAAAAACAAAGTAGATAAGAGGATGTAATTCAATTATATAATCTTATATAATCATATACACATTTTTTGTCTAACTACCACTGATTCTGACTCTTCATCTTTGGTGATCAAGCAGGTTTGTACCTGATTTGTCCAGAATGGCATCTATTTCCTCTATCACATCAAAATATGCCTCATTATTCGTGTATTTAACACCAGCCCGCCTCCATGGGATACTGGATAGTTGACCAGTTGGCAGTGTGTCTCCAACATTACTACTTCCTGGAAAACAGACAAAAAAAATGTAATTGTAAAATGTACACATAAACATGACTAATAGGATTTAAAATTGAGTTTAGAGACACGTAGATGAAGAGTGGTTCAGGTCAGAAGGATCTCAGTTCACCTGTGAGCGTATTGACGACTGATCGCAGGATGGTGGGAGGCCTGATCATCTCTTTGAGGACATTGGACTCTGTTGCCAATGGAAAGCCGTTGTCAAGCATCTCCTCCAACAGCTCATACACTATCACCACGTTGTCTTTGATCACACCTTCTGAGCATTCTCCAAAGTAGTCCTGTAGACAACCAGATCAGTTAAACTGGACTCCAAACGACTGACAAATGCAAAAAAAGTTAAGTTAAAGAAAGTCTGTGCATGACTGACTGATACATTAATGATCTAATGATGTCATATATAATAATAATTATTATACACTGAAGTATCAGCTAGTTTCAATTACTTTAGTTCTTAAGTTCTCATCCACAAATCTGTTTCAGTTTTTGGACTTTTTCTCTAATCTAATCTAATGTTTTCTAATTGGATCATTTGAACATTTATCGAAATGAAACCATGTGAGAAGTGTAGAGGTAAATTCACTATTTTGGTGGAGCTGTTAACAACTCATAGACATCTGAAATGTGACCCCAACTACACGCTGCTTTTTGTAAGACGGCAAAAAGTCAAAAAGGTTGCATATCACTGATTTCATCTTTAACAATGTGTTGCATTTTATAAGCTTGTTATATTATCCATTGTGTAAAATCTTCATCTGAAAAGTAACTAAAGCTGTCAAATAAATGCAGGTGAGTATAAAGGACAATATTTCCCTATGAAATGTAGTGGAGTGAAAGAATATTGTAACATCAAATGGAAATACTAAAGTAAAATAAAAGTAAAAGTATCTCCAGACTGCAAATTCAAATAACATCAGCTAAGTGAAGTGAAGTGTGAGCATATCTAGACACAGTCTGATGAGGTTATTCAGGACAATAGTCACTTTGCATTTTATATGCTTTATCAAGACAAACAAGCGGATCAGCCACACCTGAAAAGTGTCTGCCACTCTGTGCAGGAACTCGATGACAAACAGTGGAGGGACTTCAGTCTGGATGACAGAGAGGAAGAAGAGCTTGCCCCTGTATATGGTGATGAGATAGTGGTGTGGGGTCTGCAGGACAGGGGGCACATTCTCTGGCTCCACAGCCTTCTCCTTCGCCTCGAAGAAGTAGTCACACACACTCCGACTGATGACACTTTTCCAGTGTTTCTCCAGGAAAATGTCTCCTGTGTGATTCACCAGGAACAGACTGTGGATCATCTCAGCTGCAACAATGAGGAGGTTGTTGTTGTTGTTGTTAGGAGTGCACAATCACACACACACACACACACACACACACACACACACACACACACACACACACACACACACACACACACACACACACACAAAGAGACAGGCAGAGAGACACAGACAGATGACTTTAGCAAAGATTTGCTGGGTGCACAAATCAAAACAGTGCAATGTGAATGTAAAATTGTGTCAACATGTTGCCACTGTCAGTCTGTTAAACTAACTTCAACCTCAGATATCTTAGCCAGCTGTTTACAGATTCAGACGTTTTCATTATATGCAGTTTACTGTTTAAAAATGAAATAAGTTATACAACAAGAGGATTAACAGCAATATAATAGCGCTATATTGAAGGTGGTGTACAAATTAAGTTAAAAGTTTTACCTGCTGACTCCTCTTGATTGTAGCAGGAATATGACTTGAAGCCAATATGGCAGATCTGACCGAGCCTGCAGTTACGTGAACACGTAAACGCACCAAAGTCACCAGAGCTAATCGATTAATCCAAAGAATGAGACTTATATTTTATTCGTGAAGTATCCAAATATCTTTTGTGTGGTTTAAATTCTGGGCAGCGCTTATGTCAATTTAATAATCGCTTTCAGGGCAAAGTTTCAGTCTTTTTCGTCAGGCAGAATCTGCGGGCAGCTGTTGGTTTAGTTACAGTACGTTTTGTTGCCCTGAGTTTGGTCTTACAGGTTTTCCCACCTGTATCTTATCTCAGTGTAACAAAAAGTTTTACTTCCTTGAAATCCACATACTTTAGTTTAATCCTTGGGTCAGGTTCAATTTGTTGAAACATTTCCCGGTAATGTGCTACACTAAAATCCCAACTTGAGCTGCATCAAATATACTTATAATAGGTTCACAATGTTTCAAGTCTGTCTTAATACTTTCGGAACCCACTGTGGGAAATAATGTTAAAATACTTTCAGGCTGTCTCTGCAACATTCTGTGTGATGGTCATTAAATGTAAAGCTTCACCATTTTATTTAGTGAGATTTAAAGACCAGTTTCACTGGTAACTTCAGATTTATTTAATGTTACTGCAACATCCAGCCTTGGAACTTTTATCTGCTTTTAACAATTTTATTGAAGATCTATATATATTATATATTATATATATTATAATATATATATATAATGTATTATTTTTGTGGTACACTATCATTACTAATAAAACTACTACTGGTACTTCTATCTACAGTACTAAAACCGCTGCTTCAGTCGCCATTAAGTCCACTGCTGTGGCTACTATGATGACAGCTAACAGATTAAATTCAGTTGATATTTTTATGCATTTATTTTTATTTGCACATTGGAGAGCATGAAAACATGTAATCATTCATCAACAGTTGCAGAGCAACAACAGCACATGGCCCTAAACATCCTGCCGAAGAACCTCTTCATCCTCTTCAGTGGCTTCTTCTGACTGTTTCTGGAGCTGGTGGCTCCATCAGAGTCCATGACTGTGCTTTCTTCAGCTGGACCAGCTTCATCTATGTCAGTAGGAATAGCTGAGACTTCATGGGTTGAGGACACAGTGACTCGACCTTCGTC
Source organism: Scomber scombrus (assembly GCF_963691925.1). Classification (NCBI taxonomy): domain Eukaryota; kingdom Metazoa; phylum Chordata; class Actinopteri; order Scombriformes; family Scombridae; genus Scomber; species Scomber scombrus. Next base: position 13,541,744 of record NC_084981.1, on the reverse strand, counting down.
AGCTGAAACAGCTTCATACAGGTCATTCTCAGGAGGTGCCGTTGAAACGGCATCTTTCGAGGCAGATGCGATTGCTGCTTCATCATCTGCACCAGCTGCAGCATTGCAGTAATCTGTTGGAGGTGCAGTTGAAACTTCATCAGCTGCAGATGTGGTGACTGCACCTTGGACAGCTTAATCAGCATCATACAGGTCTGTCAGTTCATGTGCAGTAGATGGTTCATCTGTGGCTACTGCTTCATCAGCAGCATCAGTCTCCTTTTCCTGCGGTCAGGATGGCAACTGTGTACACTGCTGCCTGCTCTTGACGACTCATAATATCAGGCATTGCCGTCTCACTGGAACAAAGGAATAAGCAAATGGATCCTTCAATCAATTTAACATTCATCTGTCTAGTACACTTTTTTACCTACCATCACATTTCATCTACAAACTGTATTAACTCAAATATGTGATCACTCAATGAGAGCTGGTGTCATCGTCATCACCCCCTTGTCTCATGTTTATTAAGTGGTGACTGAGAGCTCCAGGAGATTCTCTTTTGAGGATTGAAGACATCATCTGCTTCAGGCAGATGACCAAACTTGTCCTTTCCTTGATGTTTTTCACCTCTGGGTACAGCTGCATTTGGAAACAAGTAAATGATTGTTCAGATTAATCCAATTCTTTACCCCCAGAGTATTGCTGTTAATTCAGTGTATTTGTACTTGTACAGTACAGTGAGGACCACTTACCATCACAAGGTCATCCAGGCTGCTGAACCTGGAGCATGTGCCTGGTGGTGCGGCCCAATGTGATATCTTTTCATGGGGCTTAAAATCCCTGCCAGCGCCCCTGGTTTTGGTGCATAACAGTAAAAAAAACAAAAAACAAAGTTAAATATTCCTAAATAATATAAAAGATAAAGAAAGAACAATAAAAATATGTCTATATAGTCTAAGTGAGAAGAGCTATTACAGTTTTTTTGAGAGAATGAAATGAAAGGTACAAAATATCGACCAGATAAGCGTCTAGTTTGTTGCTAGGAGTAAATCAACTTTTCACATTATAGACATGACCGTTTGTCTATAAAAATAGATAAGTACAGCTTTAAAACCTTTAGACAGTAGGTTTTATGAGTTGATAAGTTGATAAGTGAGCCACATCTGAGGCTTATGATTTGACTTTATTTGATGTGACGTCACACTGGTTGAACTCAGGGTAACAAACTTCCCTTTCTTAACTAGCACAGCCATTTTCACAAGGTGACTGCAACACCTCCTCATTCGGCCATGGTTTCAGGAAAATCAAAAGCGGACAAACCCAGACTTTCAGAGGAGAAGAAGATAAAGTTTGTGAGAAAAAGAAAAAGGTAACAAACTTCCTCTGTGCAATGCAAAGGAGATACTGAGTTGTTTAAGTACCTGGCAATATATGTGAATATATTCCGTTTACTATGTTAAAATTATAAATCTGTGCATGAAATGGAGAGCTTAGTTGGTTTTTGGTGTCTTATGCGTTGAGGGTGAAAAGTCCATTATTGGGGAGAGGATGGCAGCGCTTTGATATAATTACCTTATCTTTCTTTTCAAATGCAGATAAAAGCATTTGTAGCACTGGCTTGCACAAGCTGCATGTAAGTTATCTCCTCAGTGTGGTTGTAAAGTGGACACTAGAGACTTAGTAATTAATAGTTGGTTTGTAACTAAATCAGCTACTAACGTTGGTTGCATGACTATTACTTTGGGCATAACCTTAAAGTTACTAGTTTATATGTAAAATCAATAACTAAGGTAGTGGCCAATTAATGATCAAAGGTTGAGTTGAGTCTCGTGGTCACCATGTGGATTAGCTTTCCTGCTAGTATGAGACACTTGGCATTGTAGCACATGGTGTTAAACTAAAAGTTGAAATATTATATAAATAGATTAAGTTTCTTCTTTTTTAAGTTAATTAAAATAATGCTGTGTGGCAGGAAAAACTGCTGTTTTACCATTAGCGAGTATAATTCTGTGACATTTTATGATTTACACCTAACCTACTTAGTTTGTATTAATCTCTTAGTTTTGTTGTAACTTATCTCTGTGGTGCAACAGCTTTTATTTTTAGCAATGCAAAAACTACAACTTAGTAGTAATCAATGCCTTTTGTACACTGGGTTAAACATGCATTTTGCACCCCCTGTCAAAATCTAAGATTTTAAAAAAATCTCTGGGTGGGTAGCAGCCTACAGCGCACCTCCACCATTTTTACATTGTCTCTGTTGGAGCATGCGTGAAGGTCAACTTGTGCCTCTTGCAGTCACACCTGAGTCACACACACAAATGAAGAACTACCATGAAGCAGTCCACTTCACGGTGAAGAGACAGACTGGGGAGAAAGCTTTACTTCTTTACTACCTAAAGTCCTGCCACAGGGTGGCAGCAAATAATATGTTTTCCACCGGTCTCCCTGATCATTACGATTGTTCCACACACTGTTTTTTAAGATATCATATACGTATATATACACATTACACATAAGTTTGTGTTGTTTTTGTCCCATTTCAGTTTGAGTTTGAATAAGACTTCTTCCAGTTTTGTAAATATTAGCTATGGTGAGGGACGTCTCACTGGATTAGGTTTGAATTTTATTTGAGAATTAAGCTCATCCAATGAAAATAAATGTTTTGGAGTTGATAAGCTTAAAGTACTGTATGAAGGCATTTTTTTTAATTTAACCTTTGTGTCGTGTTCGTTTCTCCCCCCTTACTTTGGTGCTCCCGGTCAAATTTGACCGGCCTGTTTTAACTGCCCTTAAATTAACACAAAAACCATTGATCGTCACCAAATTGTATTTAACTCCCTTTTAACCTGTAAACAATGTCTCAGACTACTGGTTACATGAATAACTGCAGTGAATAGACACAGAAATTGAAAGTTGTATTCTAAAATTAACATTTATTGTAGAAAAATCAAAACAGAGACCAAATTCACAGAACATCAGAACATCAACATGAACACATTGTGTGTGTGTGTGTGTGTGTGTGTGTGTGTGTGTGTGTGTGTGTGTGTGTGTGTGTGTGTGTGTGTGTGTGTGTGTGTGTTCAGACACAGGAGTGGCATTTTGCAATCAGGTCACAATGTGCCTTGCAAACGTAGGCATCACATTTGAAAGTGCACGGGGAAGTTGAGGCTTGTTCTTCCTCACTGTCCCCACCATGGTGAGCTTTCTTTTCAGCAGCTCCTGACCAGCCCATGTGATGTGAAAAAGTTATCACATGTGATGTTATGCCCCTTGAGACCGGCTGTCATGTCCAACACAACATGCATGCCTTGGTTTTTTTCTGGCCTTCCAGTAACAGGTTTCCCTGTGTAAACCTGCATATTCCAGGCGTAGCTGCTCCTGGCATCACATGCTGCCCAGATCTTGATCCCATACTTGCCTGGTTTGCTTGGGATGTACTGTTTGAATGGACAGCGACCTCTGAAAGGGACCAGGCTCTCGTCCACTGTCACCTCAGGGCCTGGATTGTACATCAGTGGTAGGCGCTCCACCCACCTGTCCCAAATGTTCCTGATGGCAGCCAGTTTGTCGTCTCGCCAGCGGAAAGGTCGTGTAGCTCTGTCATCAAATCTGATAATTCTTGAGAGGACATGAAACTGTAGCAGGGACATAGTTGACCGGAATATAGGCCTCCCTGACTCTGCATCCCACAGACTTTTTGTAGCCTCATTGTTGGACCGATGTACTCCTGCTAGAATCAACAGACCCATGTAGGCTTGGAGGTCTACCTGGTCCAAGGCCTTCCATGTGTCCGCAAACACACGCCCCCCTTCCAGGTTTGTCATCGCCAGTATAATTTCCACAATGGACTCTGGTAAAAAGAGTTGGAAGCTGGACTTGATGTCATCCACACGAGATGTTGCATACCGTGTTGGCCCTGGTGACATCCTAATGATATTTTCCCCTCTTGATCTGCCTCCTCTGTCCTGGGGGGATGAATACCAGAGCAAGTTGCCATCCTTGGACTGGAATGTCACCTCAGGTGTGTCTTCCACAGGGGCCTCTTCCCCAGGTGCCTCTTCCTCAGGGGCCTCTTCCTCGCCATCTGTTGACTGTTCGGTCTCATGATGGTCTGGATCAAAATCAGGATCGTTGTCTTCTATTTCTGAAACATCCTCCTCTATTTCTGGTTCAACTCCAATCCCGTCTTCATCAGTTTGAAAAAAAAGGTCAAGAGCCTCTCTGACAGAAAAACGTCTGATCAGGCGCCGACTCATTGTGTTCAGAGTAAAATAAGAGCAATGCACAAGCAAGCTATATATAGGGGATCTGTGAGAAGATATCATACGTTTTGTATCGAAAGTGTGGTTCACGTGGGGGGATGGACACATTAGCCCGGGAAAGAGCCAGGTTCCCATAACAAACACCTAATTGGTAACTTTGAAGTGTTACACGTTTAGTCTGGAAGGTGTGGTTCACGTAGGGAGACAGGCACATAAGCACGGGAAAGAGAGGACACATGGTCAGTCTGAAAGGGGTTCACGTGGGGTGGAGTGTGTGTGTGTGTGCGTGCGCGTGTATGTGCTTGCGTGTGTGTGTGTGTGCGTGTAGGTGTGTGTGTGTGCGTGTAGGTGTGTTTGTGTGTGTGTGTGCGTGTAGGTGTGTGTGTGTGTGCGTGTAGGTGTGTTTGTGTGTGTGTGTGTGTGTGCGTGTAGGTGTGTTTGTGTGTGCGTGTGGTGGTGGTGGTGGATTTGTGGTTGTGTACTATCTGATGAATGGACACAATCTAGGGTCACCCATTCATTTCCTATGGCGGTCATTTTTGACCGGGAACACCACAGGTGTTACAAAGTTGACTAAACAACTCAAAATTCAATGAAAGTAGTGATCAGCAATTGTATATGTTCAAATGCCTAGCGTGGAGGATATCATAAGCCCTTGAGACAATAAAATGTAAAACACAATATTTATGATTGATCGAAATGGAAATCGGTCAGATTTGACCCGAACACGACAGGAAGGTTAAGGGTAAGTCAATCTGCTTTCGAAGTTCTTTTCTTTGTCACCTTTCAGTCTGAGTGCGAATAACACTACCTTCTTTTTTTGTAAATATTGGCTATGGTGAGAAGTTTCCCTGGATTAGGAAATTAATCTTGTGTGTGTAACCCATTCAAACAGGGCACAATGTCAACAGATTGCATCTGATTTTGACTCTGACAACCTGCAGCTCAACATTGAAAGACAAGTTGCAAAGAAGAATGGGAGAAAGAGGCTGAAGAAGAGGTCAAGAGGAAAGAGGTAAAAAGCACACAGCAAAACAGACAAAAAACAATTATGCACTTGACATGCTCATAAAAACTTGCACTTCCTCACTTTTGTTTGTTTCCCCCTCAAGTATATAAGGCTAAAACCAGGCCTGGTCATTATTTATGTTATAACCAGGCTAAGTATGAAATGTGGCTGTAGATACTGTAGGTGTGCCGGTGTTGTAGAATTTTCCGACTCCCCCGCAGTATGTGACTCCCCTCTGTGTGAACATGCACACACTTCTGTTTAAATATATTTACTGTAAGCAGTCTTATTATCTTTGGTTTACTGCAGGAAAATGAATAATGAAAGAATAATAAGTCGGGGGGGAGATGGTTTTATGGGGGATTTTGTTTCACCTGTTACACTAAATGAAATTCAAGTCCTCTCTCAGGCTATATTGAACGAGTGAAGGTGCAATTCAAAAAACATCTTTTTGCAGAAGTATCTGGATCCTATTTGTCACTTGTGGCAACAGTGAAGAGGGGTCATATTTGTCGTGTTAGCTGTTACTTACTTTCTTCTAACAAAATCTGTCTCCTTGCGCCAAATTCTTCTTCTACTTTAACTTTTATGTATAAAGTAATTTCTAACACATCTGCCTTTCCTAGTCTGAGTGTTGAAATGAGGCCTGTTTACTCTTGTAATGAATCAACAAACTGGTGCAAAGCTATAACTCATTTCAAATCTGGTTGAGCCCTTAAGAAGAGTTTCAGTTAGTAAAGACAACATGGCACAGTGTTCCTTTTATTACTTTCATGCCAGCTGAGTGAATGTGAAAATACTAAGTTAACATAGATGTAAAAGAAATGAAAAGCATTTCATCCTGTCATGTTAAACAAAGCCTTGTAAGGCTGTGTTGTTGTTTGTTTTTAACATTTAGAAATCTCTGCTGTGGTGGATAAGGACTTCTTGGGCAAGTACTGAAGCACTCAAATGAAATTATTGTCACATAAATGTGCTGGCATGTAAACTACAGTGCAGTAAGCACAAAGCTGCTCCTCAACAATTCATTTTTTGCCCTGTTCGTATCTCCCACAGTATATAAAACCTTTAATTAGAATATACACTGTAGTCAAGCTCTTACACATGTGTTTAGATCATCTTACAGGATTTGTATGAAGTTGTTACATTTGAATTCACATTGAGTTTCGCTCCTCTCTGTTCTGGAGTCGTGCAGTCAAAACAAACACATGCCAGAAATCCCCATGATTGACCTTGGCTCCTTTAGAGAATGATATGTATGTATTACAGAGACAAGTGCCAGAAAGAAAACATGAACATCAGGAGAAAAGAAAGTTGTGTATAAGAGAGAGTCACACTGATGTATTCTGACTCTCTATCGTTATTTGAGGGATGGCAGATATATTCCTAGCTGTAAAACCAAAACAACAGCTGAGGGATGCTAAAATGACCCGTAGAGCTGAGGAGAACAACAGAGTCCAAATCAGAGTTTATTGCCAGTTACTGATACCAACTGAGTACTTCATTCGATACCCATCATGTGAATAGAAGCATTAAACTGCATAAAATGCCACCACTTCACATCTAAATGATTTGATTTTTACACAAATACATTTTGAAAGTCTTCAAATTATTAATATATGTATGCTGCTGTGGCAGTGGGCCAATCACATGTCGCTTTTAATCGAAGAACACAATACAAATAGGCCATATCATATTTTCTAGCTCTGGGTGCAAAAAGGATCGTTTGCAGGTATCGTTTGACAGGAGACGTTTCTATACTGCTTGGTATTAATTTATTTCAGCCAATACCTTAATGTATCAACTGATATCCAGCCCTACCATGTAGGTTCCCACATACAAAGGATTTGCCTTGATGCTGTGGTTCATCACAGTCAAAAATATAGGCCTACATAAAGTTAAGTAATCCTAAATATTATAAAAGAGAAAGAAAGACATTTATAATAAAAAGATGTAAAATATATTCAAAGTGAGAACAGCTATTACAGGTTTTTGAAGAGAATACAGTTAACTGTACAAAATATTGACCAGATATCTGTCCAGTTTGGCTCTATGTGTAAATAGACTTTTCATAGTGCAGATATGAGCTTTACAATCTTATCTTTATGTAAAAGTGGGCAGCCATGTGTGCAGCAGATCTTCATATATGCGGCTTTTGATTGGTGGAGCTCTTTCGGGTCGTCACCCAGCCTGTGAGGCTGAACTCAGGGTATCAAAATCCCTTTTCTTAGCTTAGCACGGCCGCATTTCTCACACCGGTTTAAGGTGATTGCAACGTGCTCTTCTCCGTCAACCATGGCCTCAGACGAACCAAAAGCTAAGAAACTCAAACTTGCCGAGGAGAAGAAGGAATCTCCGGTCAAAAAGTCTCCGGTCAAAAAGTCTCCAGCCAAACTAAGGTGACCGCAATTTGAGGAAAAAAAAGAAAAAGCTAACAAATTGCTTGTGTGCGAAGCAAAGGAGACACGACAGCTCACCGAGTTGTTTAAGTCACTGCTAATATATTCTGTTTACAGTGTTAAAATCACAAATGCGTGCATGAAATGGCAAGGTTGGTCTGTTTTTTGGTGTCTTGAGCTCATTGAAAGTCTGTTATTTGAGGAGAGGGGGGCGGTGCAAATGTGCTTTGATGTGACCACGTTAGGTGCAGCTAACAGCGTGTGTGTGTAGCACAAGCTGTATGTAAGTTATCTCCTTAGTTAGGCTATAAAGTCAACACTAGAGACTTAAGTAACTAATAGTTGGTTGTACGTGAATTAAACCAGCTACTAACATTGGTTGCACCCATGTTACTTTGGGCATAACCTTAACAGTACTATTTATGACTTTCGTGTTAAAGACATAGCTGAGGCAAGTAGCCAATCAATGCTCATAGATTGAGTTTCCATCGTCATGGTTACCGTGCGCTTTAGTTTTCTGCATAGCATGAGGCATTTGGCAGTGTAGCACATGGTGATAAGATAGATCATGAAATATACGGCTATATCAATAGATGAGCACACGGGGTTGATAGATATTGAAATATATCTATACATTAGGTCTCGACTGGATTATTGTATTGCAGGATGGCATGCAAGTTAATTAAAATGATGTGTGGGAAGGGAAAACCTGCTGTATTACCATTAGTATGTTTATGTAATAATGATGTACACTTACCCTATGTAGTATGTACTTAGAGTTGTGTTGTAAGTCATCTCCGCTGTGCAGTTGCTTTTATTTTTAGTTATGCATAAATCACAACTTAGTAGTAATTTATATTATAAGTAAGTTTGAGGTACACACAGCTGGTGCAACAGGCTGCTGAAGTGTAGCTGTAGATAGGTGTGCCGGTGTGAGGCCAACGTGACCATCAGCTGCTCCTGCATGTTTATAATGTGCAGAAAGAAATACTTGGACTGATCTGGGCACTCAGCCTGCCCTATCAATAACTAGCTATTCAATGCCGCGGATTGCTTTGCTGTTTGGTATTGCAGTCGTTGCAGAGAAAGCTTTCCTGCTCTCTCAAAACTGATTTGCAGTAGTCACGTGGTTTTTAATATGCATTGTTTTGGTGGGGTTATTTTTTTTTCTTGAATAAATCTGGCACAGTGGCTTCCCTTGTTTCTAAAGAAATGTGCTATTATATCATAGTATCTGTGCAGCCTCTATAATCAGCACGCTTCTCACGATGTAATTTAGCTTCAGGGCAAGGGACTGTTTGAGGCTGTGGTAGGCATGACAAGCCAATCACTAGACAGAGACAGACTGTCCTAGCCCGTCCTCCTCCAGATGCCACCAATAGTCAGGCTACAGTAGGAGGAGCTGTGGTTGCAGGGTAAAATCGATGCACACTGAGCTGAAATTGTGAAGTTTTTGAATGCTGAGCTCTTTCTGAGCCGGTTTTAGGTAGCTCAACAGGTCTGACGGGTTCTAGCCAGTACACAGAGAGAGAGACATCATGCCTGCTGCAAGGTAAGACCGAGCTGAGATACAGAGAACAGACCTAAAGGCAGGGATGGTTTAGTATAATAGGCTGCAGAAGCCCTGAAATCATCTGGACTGCATATTGGCAGATGTAAGTGCTCTAGGAAATGATAGTAAGGGTGTGGCATCTCTTGGACAGATGCATTTTCTAGATTTCAGAGACAGAAACATATCTATAAAATATGAGTCATTGTCTGTTGGGTAATTACATCTCTTCCTCTTTGCTTTTTCAAAAGCCAGTCATGCATGTTGGTGCTTCTTAGTACATTAAGTCCTGCCCTGGGGCGAGCACAGAGAGAACATGGGAAAATATGTTAGCACATGTTCATGTGGAGTGTGTCATCTGTTAGGGGCCGTGTTCGAAGACCTGCTCCATCTGTGTTATTCCCAGAAACACTGACAAGATTGTGTCGACATCGAAGGCTAGCATGCAGGCAAGAAGCGACACCAGGATACAGATCTCGTGCTACCATGAACTCTTTTGTATTGTAGCCGTGTTACATGCGGATCATTCAGTGTTTGCTTACAGAAAAACCACAATTGTTGACGGCTGACTGTGTTGCTTATTGATATGTAAGTACACAGGAAAATGTTATGCACTGACACAAGACTCTGAGTCTCTTTTAGTTTCATTTTATTGTGCACCAGTGGAGGGCATGCCGGTTATGATTTTTTGAAAGTATATTTTGACATCACAAAACTACAGTTTGCTTTCATGCTTTGTGCTCAGTTGTTGCTTTAAGAAAGGACACAATGCACAACCAGACACACACACACACACACACGTTATCCTGGCCTGATGTTGTATAGAATTTAATTATGCAGTTACACACATCGCTGACTAGGTCCTCACTGTCGACCACAGTCATATAATTATTTGTTTTTCTTTGATTAATCTGTTTCTAAACTTTCACTCGGATGTGCACTATTTCTGTGATTTCTGCTTTTCTTTGTGTGAACAGAAGGTTTTAGGAGTCACATGATCAAAGTCACAAGGAAAGAAATATGAGTTTTGCCAAGTAATTGTAAGCACTGGTTTAAAAGTTCAGCACACTCAGAGGAGAAAGCAACCACATCTGCCTTTCTTAGTCTGAGTGCTGAAACGAGGCCTGTCTGTTCTTGTAATGAATCAACCAACTGGTGTAAAGCTATAACTCATCTCAAATGTAGTTTAACTATTAAGAAGAGTTTCAGAAAGTAAAGACAACATGGCAAAGTGTTCTTTTTATTACTGTCATGCCAGCTGAGTGAATGTAAAAATGCTAAAATTTACAGAGATGTAGAGGAAAAAGTATTTAATGCTTTCATATTAAACAAAGTCTTTTAAGATTGTGTTGTTTGTTTTTAACATTTAGTCTTTTGTGTTTCAGCCCTAACTCACTCTTTGGGATGGGAAACCCATTGCTGGACATCTCTGCTGTGGTGGATAAGGACTTCTTGGACAAGTAAGTCCTGAAGCACTGAAATAAAATCATAGTCACCTGACTGTTTGTTTCTGATTAGCTGAGTAAAGCTCAGAGTGCGTGTTAACTACGACACACAACAAAAACCTGCTCCTCATTTAAAGCACATCCCGAAAATCATGATTGAAGTGTACCGAGGAGTTACACACACAAAAGAATAAAGAGATAATAATGAATTCATATTTATTCCAATGGTGTATAAACTCCACGTCCGAGCATGAGGACATCTTTCTGCTGCTCTAAAATCTCCATAAAGCAACCGCCATCAGATTGAGTGAAACCGACATTCTGTGTAAGTGAGGTCACTCCAGCGACTGGCTGCTCATAAGCAAGTCAATCATTGAAGATAATGTAATATGAGAGAATACAGCAAATGAAATAAGACAGAGTATCATTACATTACATTGAGGTCACGCCGATTTCACAGTTCTGGCTGAACAAGATGAACAGTGCCTGTCCCTGTTCTGTCATTATATTCACATTTTATTATTACAAAGGTGAACAGAGCACAAAAAAACTAAGTGTGACTCAGCAAATGTTCCTGTATTAGAAGAAGTCACAAGATTTTGATAATTTCTTGTACAGTAAACAAGATATTATCTTATTTAAGTAATTGCGTTTTCTGCTGTCTGTCCGAGCTTTGTCACACCGAGGTGACCGGGGCAAAGGGCCCCTCTGGGCTCCAGGTCAGAGTCCACCCTCAAACCCCTTGCGTAAACCCCTGGATTAGAGCTCAAGTAGCCGACTACAAGTCTAATTCAGTCTCACACAGAATAAAGCAGGACTAAAACTGCTCCTTAATCCCCAACCTCCTTTGACTTTCGAGGAAACCAGATTGTGTTCAGCGTGTTGACCAACATATTGATTTGGACTGAGTGTTCAGATGGTGTTAGATAGTAAAAAAGAGTATCTGTGATTTAATGGCTGAATTAGTTCATCAATATTTCCCTTAGGCGTGAACAACACTGGCAACATTACACAATTCTTATCTAGATAAACATAAAACAGATCCTGGATCAGATCCTGGTTCAGCATTTGATGACTTGTTGAAACTAACTCCTCTTTTTTTCCCCCTTTTAATTATTTGCAGGTACACTCTGAAGCCCAACGACCAGATCCTGGCAGAGGACAAACACAAAGAACTGTTCGTATATCAGTATATAAAACATTTAATTAGAATATAGACTGTAGTCAAGCTCTTATACACATGTTTAGCACATCTTGTAACAGGATTTGTATAAAGTTGTTACGTCTGAATTCACACTGAGTTCGCTCCTCTCTGTTCTGGAGTCGTCCAGTCAAAACAGGCGCACGCCAGAAATCCCCACGATTGACCTCCGTTCCCTTATAGACAGCCAATAGCAGAGCAGCAGAGCCAGCACAGAGCCAGTCTCAGCCAATAACAAACCAGGACACTTCACCTCCCCATCCCTTTGAGACAAGAGTCCGAAAGCAAACATTGAACAGCAGGAGATAAGAAAGCTGTGGGCTAGAGAGGGTCACACTGATGTATTCGGACTCTCCATCGTTATGTGAGGGATTGCATATATTCCTTTAGTAAAAATTAAGGTTTTTAAATGGAAGATTTTCAGGTTGTTTTTTTTTACAGTCAGACTTTTACTGCAACTGATCTTTCATATAGCTAATTATTTAAAAGTCTGAGCCAACCTTTATTTAACCACTTAAGAGAATGACATGTCTATGTACAAAATATTTATGTTTATTTCATTTGAGAGTCGGCCATTGCCTCAGGAGCTGAGTGGGTGGATGAGGGTTCAGTAGGGAAGCCACTGGTCAGTTTTTATGTATTTTGGCAAAGAATCAGTTTGGTGAAACATTGAGCCAGGCTTAAATTTTACTGCAAGGTGCTGCAGTGGCCAATCGCACATTCCTGCTAGATAAGTTTGTAAAGTGAACTCTGTATTTCCATCGTTTACCTCTCCAATACGTGACAAATGTTCAAACATGTTCCCTTTTTATAACTGCACAGTTGTGAAATCCTGAAAGTCCACACATGTTTTAACCAAAGTCTCAGCAAAAAACCCCAAAACAACTAATTTCTAGAAAAGACAGTCACTCTTAACCCCCTCCCCAACTCCATTTTTCTCTCCTTCCCCTAGATGTCACCCACAGCAACCTCTGGCTTAGTCTCAGGACCTTTAACAGCAGTGGGCCTGTCATAGTTCCCAACACACTGTCTCTAACGCTCACATAATCCACACAACACGTATCTGTGTGTAGGTTGATGTGGCTGCTATATTTAGATTGCATAACATGGTAAATTAGAGACGCTTTACCCTCAAGCGGAGCATGAAAATGCTGCTTCAGTTATTTGCATCAACACAGTTACCAGTTCGACACAGTTCGCTCAACACAGAAAAATGATTTACGCTCAGCATCCTGTCATAATAGATTCACAATATCTACACAGGCTTTACAGTGTAAGCAGCATGTCAGCAGAGTTGCAGCATCAGTGTCCACACAGGATGCATTCAGGTGCAGTACTGCTGTCTAGGTCATATGTGTTCAATGTAAATGATTTAAATGGAAAAAAAACTCCTGAAACCTAGAAAGATGCTTTGGATGGCATAAACCGCAAGTAAAATGCTTTCCTATGTGCAACCTGTAAAGACAAATTGATTGATCAAAATTTAAGTGTATCAGATGTGCGTTAGATGGACAACTAAAAATGTGGCTGAACACTTTTGTAGACAGGCCTTCAGTGTGTCGAGCAACAGTGATTATTTTTTCTAGCACTTAGCCAGAAAGACACTTGACATGACATTGAATCTTCTATAGCAAAGATGAATAATGTGAATTACATGAGTTTATGTGTCTGTGTGTAGATTTGAGGAGCTGGTGAAGAAGTTCAAAGTTGAGTACCATGCCGGAGGAGCCACACAGAACTCCATAAAGATTGCTCAGGTCAGTTGTTTACATCACAAACTCATCGCCATCATCTTCTGTCACCACGTCGATGCTTTGTGTAACCCTTACTGTAACATCTGACATCTGCTGATAAGAGATGCTCTTGTTGTCTCTAGTGGATGATCCAAGAACCACATAAGGTGGGAACGTTCTTTGGCTGCATTGGCAAAGACAAGTTTGGAGAGATCCTGATGCAGAAGGCCGAGGAAGCACACATCGAAGCCCACTACTACGAGCAAGATGAAGAGCCCACAGGGACATGTGCTGCTTGTATCACTGGAGATAACAGGTGGATGATTAAAAATAATAACCATACTGTATGTACCTCGTTAAGATGTCATCTATCTGTAACTCTTCATCTCTTATTCCTCTCTCAGGTCTCTGGTAGCTAACCTAGCTGCTGCTAACTGCTACAAGAAAGACAAACATCTCGACCTGGAACAAAACTGGAAGCTGGTGGAAAAAGCCAAAGTCTATTACATTGCTGTGAGTAGAAGTACTTTCTTGTGATATTGAGGTCAACTTGAGTCCTGTAACGTCACCTTTGTACCAATGGATAACCATCAGAGCACCCTCAGGGGAAATTCAAGACACACATGTGCATTTTCTGTCCAAGACCTCACTGAATATCATTCATTAGAGCCCATCAGGATATAAAAAGCACATCAGTCTTGACCCAATGTCACTGTTTGCTTCCAGGGTTTCTTCTTGACTGTCTCTCTGGAGTCCATCCTGAAAGTGGCGAAGCACGCGTCCGAAAATAACAAGCTGTTTTGCCTGAATCTCTCTGCACCCTTCATCTGCCAGTTCTTCAAGGAAAACCTCATGAAGGTCATGCCCTACGTTGATGTGCTGTTCGGCAATGAGACGGTGAGAGGCACTTTCACTGTAAAGTCTTCAGGTACTCACAGATGTTGATGATTGGCGCATCAGTGTGGGTAAAATATTTATCTTTTTGTTCCCCAGGAGGCAGCTGCGTTTGCTAAAGAGCAAGACTTTAAGGTGAGTAGATGCACAATCTCATGTAGCTTTTACACATGATTTGTGCTGCTTTTTCATGTATTCATGATTGTGTTAATTATGTTTTTTTTTTTCTGTAGACCAAGGACATTAAGGAAATTGCCAAGAAAGCCCAGGCTTTGCCAAAAGAGAACAAGAAGAGACAGAGGATTGTCGTGTTGACCCAGGGAAAGGATGAAACAGTTATCTTCAGTAAGATTTTCTAGTTTTTCTTTACTTTCCTCCTCATGTTATTATTTGTCATCTTGTCTCATTTTCTGGTCGAGGTATGAATGTTCTTCATCTGTGTGTTCAGGTGACAAAGTTGAGACTTTCCCTGTACTGAAGATTGATCCCAAGGACCTTGTGGACACAACCGGTGCAGGTGATGCCTTTGTAGGAGGTAAGTCCTTCGTGTGTGTGTGTGTGTGTGTGTGTGTGTGTGTGTGTGTGTGTGTGTGTGTGTGTGTGTGAGAGATACACTTCTAGGTTCAATTGTGCTTCCTCTTTTGTTTCCTGTGACTTTTATTGAAAAGTTTTTCCCTCTGTAATGCAGGTTTCCTGTCTGAGCTGGTCCAGGAGAAACCGCTGGTTCAGTGCGTGAAAGCTGCTCATTATGCTGCCAATGTCATCATCAGACAAGCAGGTTGCACCTTCCCAGAGAAGCCCAACTTCAACTGAGGACTTCAGGGCAACTTTTTCTTCAGCCTGCAACCTCGTAGCCACCCTGCCTCAACGCAACTCTGACCCATAATTACTATTTTCTACAAGTTCTACTTTCAATTCGTGTAGCCTGATCAGCAACCCGTCCATTTTTTAAAAACCATTCGTGCATCATTTCTCACAAATAGTTTGTTGGGTACCTCCTGACGTGTGTGCCTGTCTCCGTGTCGTCCACTTGGGGCCGATAGAGGATCATGCAGCCAAGAGTCAATAGTTAAGGGGTCAGTCAGTTTAAATATAAATGATACCATGAAGGAATTATGAGAACGCCACAGGATGGAATTATTTTACTTTACTCAAAGGATCTTAATGGGAAATCTTGTTTCATGGGCAGATTTTTTTTTTTTTTTTTGGGGGGGGGGGGGGATTATTTCGAAATGTTGGATTTTTGTTTTGTTTTTTGGCTCTTGACCGATTCAGCATCCGGCTGTATTGACGCTCATCAGACTCTACTGCCAGCACTTGTGTTGACATCTCACAAGTCTGTTGTTTCTTCCCCTCTGAGACAGTATCAATGCACAGGAGGCTAATTCTAGGACGGGAGGACACATAAACAAAGGTCTAAAGAATAAATATTCTTGTCAAGGGAGGGGTTGGATACTGCATTGAGAGTGCAGTAATGATTTATTTGAAACCTTATTTTTAATCTGTTCTGATTTGAGTTGTATGTTTTAATTTAACAGGCCAGTTACACAACTATGTTTTTCCGTTAAGCGCACACTTTATGGCTGGAACGCCAGTCTTATAACCATGAAAGTCTGTTACCGAGTCACTAACTGAGTGATGACGTTAGGTTATGAAGTGATGAAGCCACACCATTGGTCAGCCATCAGTAGTGGAGCTTCATCAGTCGCCTCAGCCGGGTGTCGCCACATGTCAGCACTTCCTGTATCTTTTTTCACATTTTAAGCCTGATAGCGTTACAGCCATACACTGGGTTTTGACTTAGTCTTGTTAAATGTCTCCAGGCCTCTGCCCATCAAGTCCTGTGATCACCATTAACTGTCAACTTCACCATGTCGACGACAGTGTCTGACATCCAACAGTGTGTTTGAGCTGCTTGAAGTAATGAGTGCCTTTTTTCTTTCTCTGTAAATGTTACAAATTTTGAAGACTTGATGAGCAGTGGCCTGTCGGCTTTATGAACCTGTGTTTATCTGTCCTGGGACACTTCCAGAGCTAGACTACTGATGCGTCACTGCCACACATTTCTAAAATGCAGGTACAGTAACTGGTATTGATGGAAATGTGTGATTATATTTTAATGTTCTCTGTCAGAGGATTACAGCAAGGATTATTGCTGACCTTTTCTCTGTTTTGTTCGTACCCCAACACCAGGAATGTCAGCTGTGATATAAATGGACCATGTTGGTTTATGTTACATTAATTTTATTTAAACAATTTCCCCAAATCAGATTTCAAATTATTTTGTGTTAAATCGCGGTCTGCACGTCACTCAATACTTGAATATCACTGTCCTGAATATGGAAATATCCTTCTAATGTCACAATAATGGGCAAGAATTACAGTTTTCCTGAGTTTTACAAGAGCTGTTTTGAGACTTGCAAATCTACCATGATTTGTATTGTCCCTCCATTAAATGGCCTGTTTTTTTTTTGTTTTTTTTTATGATCTGATACACCAAAAAGCCTTACAAGACCTTTTCTTCCTCATCCCAGGATCACTGAAGTTGCCCATCTCTGTGCTAGACCGTGATGTCTAACACTGACAAATAAAACTTAAGAGGTTGATCTCTGTGGTCTCAAGTTATTGATTTTTCTTTTATTCTTCACACCTCAGCGACAGCCTTGGTTGGTGGAATTATTTTTCAGGTTGTCTGTATATCTGTACCATTTTGTCTCAGGATCACCTGGAAGGAATTTCTTCAAAGTAGGTGCAAACACCGACTTGGATTCAATAATGAACTGATTAGAATTCGCAGGTCAGAGGTCACTGTGTTCTCTCTAAACATGTTTTTGACTGAAGATTTCATACGCTTATTGACAAGTTTTATCACAAATGTCTACTGAGACAAAGTGATGACATTTTGTATCTCAAAGGATAGCTTCACTGTGGCATCACTATGTTGTACAAAAACATTTTTCTGGCCATTATTCAGCACCATAACTCAGATTTGAGTTCCAAAGTTGAAGATGTGTGTGAAGCGTCCATGTTTTAGTATTTGTAGCAACATCCATCGCTGAAGCATCGTCTACTGTCATGGTCACAACATGATGTATCAGAATCAGCTTTATTGGCCAAACTTTCAAACACACCATGAAATACACTTCATACCTTTAATTAAGTTCCATCAAAGTCTTGACAACAAAAATGATTAGTCTGGACACTGAATTGTGTATACTGACATATACCTTTTAAAACAGACGTGGGATGATTAACAGTGTGTCATATGTTTGTGTAATCATACCTTGGCAGGTATAGAAACAAAAGTATCATTTTTAAAATTTCATACAAATCCACTGTACAGCTTTCATGTATAATCAGCATGTAAAGAAGAGTAATATCCTGGTGGTCTGAAATTACTGTTTGGTTTTTAGATATAAGACAATGGAGGTTTGGAAATATCAGTGTGTTAAACTGCAGGTTGGTCGATATCACCATTTTTTTCCCCCTACTAATGAATCAGACACAACTTTGCTGCTGGAAACCGAAGCAAAGCTGAGACATTGCTTCATCCGGTCTAGATATGATCAGTTAATTCAGGTCAGTGCCACATTTGAACTGGCTTACTCTCATTCCCTGATCCAGATCTTTTAAAACACACTACTGCACAACACAGAGAAGCAGTACAATGCCAGAGATCACATCCTTCAGTGTCAGATATGGCACATACATGAAAAACATTATAAACATAAATTATACAATAGTTACAAAGAACATTTTTAATAACGCTAACGATACCTGAGATGAATTCAGAGAAAAAAGTAACCTAGTAAGTTATCTAGTCTTCTCTATCTATCTACATTATTGGTCTTGTTTTTGTCTTTTTTGTTGCAGCTTCTCCTCTTGCAGGCTGATGTCCAGAGCTCTGAGCTGTTTGAGGAAGCCGTGATTGGGTAGGACGCAACGGTGCTGTCGTACGTGCTCAATAGCATCCACCACAGTCAAATTGTGCGTCATCATCAGGTATGCCAGGACCAGGGTCGCTGACCTACTCCGACCCATCACACAGTGAACCAGCACCTTATCTAGAGCAAAATGATATAAATTCAGTGGAGACATACAACATTAAAGCATGTAAGAGAGAATGGTTTTGAGTTTTGAGTGTCACACATGCCCCTCCTCTCCTCCAGGACTCACTTTGTTGGTGACTGAGAGCCTCATGGATAAACTTGGCTGCAGGACAGAAGTACTGGGACATGTTGAAGGTGGGTTTGTCATCAGCCTCTACACCGTAGTACTGGATGTTTATGTCAGTGTAGTAATCAGCACCAGTCAGCACATTGTTCCACTTCCCCTCTGCTGCATTCAGAACGTGTGTAATACCCAAATCACTCAGGCCAGGCCGCTCTAGAGCCGTCTTCCTGTTTCACACACACAATATGAAGCTGTCATCATGGATTTTGACACAGCTGGCCGGTTTAAAGGGTGAGTGCCGTGCATGCATCTACTCACTCATCCCCGATGAAGACACCAGGCCAAACTTGGTTGACGTGTGCATATTGAGCCCCAGTGCCAGTCCAGAACAGCTGCTCCAGGTCTAATGTTCCTGGTGTGATGTAATCACTGTCTGGGTCTACCTGAACAGCCGTGTACGGGTTTTTACCTCTGGACTTCACCACACAGGAGGACATGGTTCACGTCTGCTGACCAGGAACCAAAACACACTCAGTGTTATACTTTATAAAGAGACGATGAACATGTTTATCTGATCCAAAGCTGCATAGATTGATGTACAAAGCACCTACACACAAGTGATATAACAAGTGTTACATGCTACCTGCACTGTAACGAATTACTGTGTATTTACGGTGGATTTTCAACAGTATCCTACTGTATTTTATAATAATTGTAAAATACTGTTAAATATTCATCCCTCACATGTAAATTAACAGTTAAATCGGTCAATTAAAAATAACAGTAGATAATTGTATTTGAACAGCATTAAACAGTATTTATAATGAATTGCTGTAAATTTACGGTGGATTACAACAGTATTTTACTGTATTTTATAATAATTGTAAATTACTGTTAAATATTCGTGTTTACATGTAAATTAACAGTTAATGTTCAGTTAACAATAAGAAACTGTCATTTAACAGCATTAAACAGTATTTTCTGTCAAGCAGTGGATACATGTGCTATCATCCCTTCTCAAGTCCAGTCACTATCCATCATCATCTAACTGATGATTGCGGTCTTATGCCTCCATTTTGTTGATAGTGCTTTTTTATTGCTCAAAGTCCTTAAACTATTCATTTTTGAGTGACAAGAACTTGACTTTGGAGAGCACAGCTTTGTCATCATACCAGCCAGAGAAGTCCAAGTGGAGTTCAACAGAGCAGGTAAAGTAAAGTTATGCTTGGTAGTGTCCAGTGTTGTTTTGTCTGCATGATTATTGAACTGTTGACATTTCAGATGTTTTGTTAGGACTGTTTCATTAATTCAGGTTGCTACATATGACTAAAAGAAGCAAGCTCTCTTGCTAGCTTGAACTCACTTAGCTATAGCTTTTGCTGACCTTTATAAAGTTATTTTATATTCAAGTTTGTGTCATTATCCTATCATTTATTAATTTAACTTCATTTAAAAATTCATACAAATACAGGCCAGTCTATTAACAGCACACTAGTTGTCCAGCCTTTCAGTAAATAGTTTTGTTAATAAGATAGGACATCATTTGACTCATTTGAAATGACCAAAAAGGCAGTAAAGGCAGTAATCTCTTAAGATCTCAGTTTGATTCTCTGTGGCGGCTGTCGGCTGTGTGACGTCACGCAGACGACGTTACTTGAAAAAACAGTAGGCGACACGCCAAACGGCTTCACCTGGAGCGAGCTACCTTCAGGTAGCTAGGTCTGCAGCAGATTAGCTAATATACTCTCTTTGGCGGACCAACCGCTGCTGGGTGAGGTAAAACACGTCACCAACTGTGCGCTGTCTTTGAAAAAGTCCCGGGAAAGTCACCACTGATCATACAGTTAGTAATTATACTCGTCGTATTGCTGCAAATTCAAGGGCTCTCACTATTGTGTTACTCCATGCGGCGATAGTGGCTTAACAGGCATTTATTTAAATGAACATCTTAGAGAATACTACATAATTAAAGTTAATCGCTAATTACAATGTTAAGATATAACTAACTTGTGTTAACTTGTGACATTATAGAACTGGCTGTGCAACCACAAACGGGAAGGAACGGGAGGATTGAGGAACTGCGGTCAAGTGAGCCGGCGTTCGTCTTTTCGTGGTCAAGCCAGCCGCACCAAAATTTCAAGTGCGCTCGTATTCTATAATGTATGGCAAATGCACGTAGTTCACTGATACGGAGCGAGTTTTCAAAATAAAACGTCAGTTATTCCAAGGCAGTAAAAACAGACATGCCAATGTGATAGGCCACATTGTCTAGAAGCTATTGATCTAAAATGCTAATTATTTTATTATGAAAAGGCTTGATGCTTTCATACCAATTTTTGACATTTTGCACCTCAAGAGTACGTTTACTCTCACTGACTTAGTATCAAACATGTATCATTTGAGAGAAAGTCAGCTTCAAAGGTCCTTCTTTTGCATTGAAAAACGGCATTATGCTCTATATTTATTCTACTGTAAAATCCCTTTGACTCATAATTTCTGACAAAGGTTCATACACGTGATCTCAGGATCACCCTGACTGTTCACTCACTCAGTATCAAGCATATTTACTGTATCATTTTTGAGAAATTCAGCTTCAAAGTTACTTCTTTTGCATTGAAAAAAGGCCTTATGCTCTATATTTACGCTACTGTAAAATCCCTTTGATCCATAATTTCTGACAAAGGTTAATACACCTGACCCCAGGACCATCCTAACTGTTCACTCACTCAGTATCAAGCATATTTACTGTATCATTTTTGAGAAATTCAGCCTCAAAGTTACTTCTTTTGCATTGGAAAACGGCACTATGAGCAATATTTACTCTACTGTAAAATCCCTTTGATCCATAATTTCTGACAAAGGTTAATACAATTGATCTCAGGACCATCCTGACTGTTCACTCACTCAGTTTCAAATATATTTACTGTATCATTTTTGAGAAATTCTGCCTCAAAAGTCCTTCTTTTGCATTGAAAAAAGGCACTATGTGCAATCATGCCTCATGCTCTATATTTATTCTACTTTAAAATCCATTTGATCCATAATTTCTGACAAAGGTTAATACTATTGACCCAAGGACCATCCTGACTGTTCACTCACTCAGTATCAAGCATATTTACTGTATCATTTTTGAGAAATTCAGCTTCAAAGTTACTTCTTTTGCATTGAAAAAAGGCCTTATGCTCTATATTTACGCTACTGTAAAATCCCTTTGATCCATAATTTCTGAAAAAGGTTAATACTATTGACCCCAGGGCCATCCTAACTGTTCACTCAGTCAGTATCAAGCATATTTACTGTATCATTTTTGAGAAATTCAGCCTCAAAGTTACTTCTTTTGCATTGGAAAAGGGCACTATGTGCAATATTTACTCTACTGTAAAATCCCTTTGATCCATAATTTCTGACAAAGGTTAATACAATTGATCTCAGGACCATCCTGACTGTTCACTCACTCCGTTTCAAATATATTTACTGTATCATTTTTGAGAAATTCTGCCTCAAAGGCCCTTCTTTTGCATTGAAAAAAGGCACTATGTGCAATCATGCCTCATGCTCTATATTTGTTCTACTGTAAAATCCCTTTGATCCATAATTTCTGAAAAAGGTTAATACACTTGACCCCAGGACTATCCTAACTGTTCACTCACTCAGTATCAAGCATATTTACTGTATCATTTTTGAGAAATTCAGCTTCAAAGTTCTTTCTTTTGCATTGGAAAAAGGCCCTATGTGCAATATTTACTCTACTGTAAAATCCCTTTGATCCATAATTTCTGAAAAAGGTTAATACAATTGATCTCAGGACCATCCTGACTGTTCACTCACTCAGTTTCAAATATATTTACTGTATCACTTTTGAGAAATTCACCCTCAAAGTTCCTTTTTTTGCATTGAAAAAGGCACTATGTGAAATATTTACTCTACTGTAAAATCCATTTGATCAAAAATTTCTGACAAAGGTTTATACACTTGACCTAACCCTCACTCCTTTAACCCATATATCACTTACAGTACATGCAATATTGTGTGTATTTCTTTTGATCATTTTGAGTAAATAAAAATCCCCATTTCCCCTGCTAATTTCCGTGTGTTCTCTCTATGCCCTTGTCAGATTGCAAACGTCAGCCAGGTATGCAAGAACTGATTCCATATCAAACACTGTCACTGTAGCTTTGACAATGCTCTTGATGCTTCTAAAATAATTGTGTTCTATTTTTCAAGAATGCCAAATTAAAAGTCAAAACAGAAATTTTGACTGATTGACTAGCTTAGTGAATTTATTTATAGTTACTGTAGATTAAAATTAGTTTTAATTCCCTTCATTTATTTAATGTTTATATTTAATTATGCATTTTTATTATTTCCTGAGTTGGTAACTTTCCACTGTATAAGCGCATGCACGGTGTTATAACAAGAGATTTGCCTTTCCAACGGCCGTCAAACGTGGAGGAATGGCGCTCAAACGAGGGTAAGTTGCCTTCTTTCCTAAGCCTACACTGTAACAAATTACTGTAAAAATACAGTGAATTTCATACAGTAATGTACCGTTTTTCATGAATACAGTTAAATACTGTTAATGGTGATGCCTTTAGGCAATAAAAATACAAACAGTAAGCTACTGACTATCTTGAATATGTTTTTTGTTTAAGTCCGTCCACAACTCATATGAGCAACATGTTGCATCAGGTCCCACCACCTCATTTAGCACAGTCAGCACAGAAAATCATACAATGGGCAAAAACACATCACAAAAATGATACAGTAAATATGCTTGATACTGAGTGAGTGAACAGTCAGGATGGTCCTGAGATCATGTGTATTAACCTTTGTCAGAAATTATGGATCAAATTGATTTTACAGTAGAATAAATATAGAGCATGAGGCATGATTGCACATAGTGCCTTTTTTCAATGCAAAGAAAGGAAATTTGAAGCTGAATTTCTCAAAAATGATACAGTAAATATGCTTGATACTGAGTGAGTGAACAGTCAGGATGGTCCTGAGATCATGTGTATTAACCTTTGTCAGAAATTATGGATCAAATGGATTTTTACAGTAGAATAAATATAGAGCATGAGGCATGATTGCACATAGTGCCTTTTTTCAATGCAAAAGAAGGACTATTGAGGCAGAATTTCTCAAAAATGATACAGTAAATATGCTTGATACTGAGTGAGTGAACAGTCAGGATGGTCCTGAGATCAATTGTATTAACCTTTGTCAGAAATTATGGATCAACGGGATTTTACAGTAGAGTAAATATTGCACATAGTGCCTTTTTCCAATGCAAAAGAAGTAACTTTGAGGCTGAATTTTTCAAAAATGATACAGTAAATATGCTTGATACTGAGTGAGTGAACAGTTAGGATGGCCCTGGGGTCAATAGTATTAACCTTTTTCAGAAATTATGGATCAAAGGGATTTTACAGTAGAGTAAATATTGCACATAGTGCCTTTTTTCAATGCAAAGAAAGGAACTTTGAAGCTGAATTTCTCAAAAATGATACAGTAAATATGCTTGATACTGAGTGAGTGAACAGTTAGGATGGTCCTGGGGCCAGGTGTATTAACCTTTGTCAGAAATTATGGATCAAAGGGATTTTACAGTAGAATAAATATAGAGCATGAGGCCTTTTTTCAATGCAAAAGAAAGAACTTTGAGGCAGAATTTCTCAAAAATGATACAGTAAATATGCTTGATACTGAGTGAGTGAACAGTCAGGATGGTCCTGGGGTCAAGTGTATTAACCTTTGTCAGAAATTATGGATCATTGGGATTTTACAGTAAAGTAAATATTGCACATAGTGCCGTTTTCCAATGCAAAAGAAGGAACTTTGAGGATGAATTCCTCTCAAATGATACATGTTTGATACTAAGTCAGTGAGAGTAAGCGTACTCTTGAGAAAATGTCATCCATTGTCAAAAATTGGTATGAAAGCATCAAGCCTTTTCATAATAAAATAATTAGCATTTTAGATCAATAAATTCTAGACTATGTGGCCTATCACATTGGCATGTCTGTTTTTTATGCCTTGGAATAACCGACGTCTTATTTTGAAAACTCGCTCCGTATCAGCGAACTATGTGCATTTGCCATACATTATGGAATACGAGCGCACTTGAAATGTTGGTGAGGCTGGTTTGACCACGAAAAGACGAACGCCGGCTCACTTGACCGCAGTATTGAGGACCTGCAATCGTCTCTCACCAGATGGAGAAGTAAGGTGTGCCAGTGCCAGTGTGCCAGTGTGTTCCTCCCAGGAGTAACATTAAAATCATACCAAACACATTTTATTAAGTAGTCCATGTAGTAACCTAACCCTCCCTCCAGTAGATTTTTATAGTACGAGTATGTTGTGTTGCTCATTTTTTGTTTTTTTGTTTTACAGGCTCTCGTCATTGGTGACTGAGGATACCAGCCAAACGCTGCAGTCAAGTAGTCTCACTGTTCACTTCCTCTTTCTCCCTCTCTTCTCTTTCTTCGCGTTCACTTTTATTGTTCGCATGCAAAAGCTGGACTGTTCTGTTACACTGTTGTCGATGTTATTTAAATGCAGTATTACACTGTTCTTGACACTATTTTGCCCATGAGTTCAGTAAAGCCTGTCATTAATGATTTTATTGGAGGCAAATGTGGTAATGCAATATAGGCTACCTTGTCATTTTTATAATACAAATGTTCTAAATGTTGTTTTATCTTACAAAGTGCTGTACAAATTAGAACTTAAATAAATTACAGCAGTGTTATGGAATGTATAATCTTTTGTGTTCTTTATCAAGGGATCTCAAACTTATTACTTTAAGTCTCAAGGTCAGAGTTCAGGAATGATTGGCAATAACAAAATGAAATGTAATCAATTCAGTTATGATAATGTCTCTTTATTGAGCCAGCATGCATAGAAACCATATGCCAGACACATCTCAGACAGTTTGGTAACTTTATTTTGCTTCGTCACCATGACTATGAGGTAGCTTGCGGGCTGGGAATTTGATACTACTTATACTTTTTTAAATTGGTATGGTTTTATACGAATTAAATACAAAAATAGCAGATTTTATAGCACACTGGCATATACTGTAAAATTACCATAGCCCACAGTTATCCTACTGTCATGTACTGTAATCCAAAAAACGGTAATATACTGTTAATTAAATCACGGTAGATGCGCTGTAAAATTACCATAACCCAGTTATCCTACCGTCATGTACTGTAATCCAAAAAACGGTATTATACTGTTAAATGAATGACGGTAGATGCGCTGTAAAATAACCGCAACACCCACCGTTATCCTACAGTAATATACTGTAATCCAAAATACAGTAATATACTGTTAAAGTAAATTACAGTTTATGGACTGTAAAATAACAGTAAATTACTGGTGTCCCTGCTGCCAGTAATTTACTGTTATTTTACAGTGAAATTTGTTACAGTGTGTTTATGGAGGATTTATTAACTAATATTAAATACATTAGCTCCTCTACACTCACACATTTATAAGGGTTTTAAGTACAAAAATGAAACAATTTGTACACTATTACCATCAATTACAATCAAATGATTCTTATATACATATTTTAAAGGGGCTTTAAAGGGCAAATTAACATAATTCACAATCAATTAAGAAATACTGTTTTTAGAAGGAAATAGATTTTGATGAAGTAGTTGGTGTAACGTGCATTTCGCCATGCATGTTCTTGCTCTGGGACTTTATTGTTTTGTTGCTGATCAGCTGTGAGATGTAACGACAGCTTTTCTTGGTAAGGAGATGTCACTTCTTTAAAAGCTAAGTTCAGGCAGTAGAGAGAGTTATGGTTAAATGATGCCGTGACATATCGGTACAGTTTTAAACTCCATGTAAATGATAACAGAAGTGGCAAATGAAATAGAAAGTGTGGAATTTATGACACAACAAACTGAGAAAGAGTCTCCATTTATTTCCTCTTTGAAAAGCTATGTAAATATATTTTTCTTCTTATGAAATGTATTGACATATTGATTGACAAATGGCATAATACCAAAACAAGATATGAATTAATCTATTGCAATGTAGTTATGCGTTCATCAATGTTTTTATTGTTATATTTATAAATCTTCACTACATTTCTAATTTGAAGCTATTTATCAATGAAATTACTAATTTATTCATAAAGTATTTGAGTATTCATTCCATTTATTGCTCATTTACCGTATATTTTACACACTTTATACTATACATTATACTTATATAAACACATTTATTAACTAAGGTTTTTATACAGTTTCACTCTTTATTCCTGCTGTATCTGCTGCACCTTCATGGTCATTTTCACGTCAAAGTGCACATCATTCTCAGACTGAGCAGTTTTGAGTAAAACAGTGTTGTAATGTCACATGAGGATGTGCTACAGGTGGACATGAGTGTTCAGGTGTGTCTGATCTGCTCATGATTGTTTGTCTTACAGAATAACAGTTAGGCAAAAACAAATGCTGATTGCTTCCTAAATGTTAATCTGATTTACATTATTGTTCATAATTATAATAAAGTACTATGGTAGAAAAAATAACCTACCTCTTTCTTTTAACTGTTTGGAGTCTGGGATCCGTCACTGAGCCGTACTGCAGACCACAGCTCAGTCTCTCCTCAGCGGACATGTGTGTGCGTGTCTGTGTGTGTGTGTGTGTGTGTGTGTGTGTGTGTGTGTGTGTGTGTGTGTGTGTGTGTGTGTGTGTGTGTGTGTGTGTGTGTGTGTGTGTGTGTGTGTGTGTGTATCATCAGAGACCTACCTCCACAGTGGGCATGAAGGCTATACTACAGATAAGGAACGGTAACTGCTCCCTCAAGCTCTGTTTAAGATGATATTTTTAGGCAGCTGGCACCTGACCTCAACAACGTGACGCACCCACACGCATGCACACACACACACACACACACACAAGCACACACACACACACAAGCACACAGTTGCCTTCCCACAGCCCCTTTAATGTGATCTCAGACCACTAATGCGACAAAGATTACTTTCCTCCAGCTTATATGGTAAAGAAACACACTGAATCATGTGACACAATGCTAATAAAAAAGTAAAGAGAGTTTATTAAGAGTTGAGTTTTGCACCATTGTCATTATAAGAATCTCACTTATGTGCAGACAGGTGTGGGACCAGTTTGCATTTGTCACTGCAGAGTTATTTCTGGAAACTTGAAGCATTCAGTTGTTAGACTTAACTGATTGTTGCTTGACCAGAGATACTCTTACAACTTGAAACCACCTTTAATTAATTTAATTCAGTAATGGATGACTCACTACGAACATTCCTACTTGTAAGATTTAATTATTTTAGATTCAACAGTCTCTTAAACATTGTGTATGTCTAACAAGGGTGAAAAGGCAAGTTCATAGACATCAGGACGTATTGTTGTGGTCATCCTCTGTGATCTCTCCGCTCTTTGGATTCAGACTCAGGTCCAGTTGTCTGAGCTGCTCCAGAAATCCAGAGTTGGGGCAAATGTCTCGGGTCAGACGCACAGCGAGGATGGCCTCCACCAATGACAGGCCCTGGCAGATCATTAAATATGCTAAAACCAGTGCTCCAGAGCGACTGACGCCCATTACACAGTGGACAAACACCTTCCCTGGAAGACAAATCAGTGGCACAGTTCAATATATGCTGTATTTTATCCAGTGATGCAATGAAACACTAGTTTGCTCTTCAGAATCTGGCTAACCTTAACTGGCTAAAAACTCACCGAATTAAGCAAACACTGTGAGTGTTACGGAGGTTTTTGTATGCTAAGTATGTGTGCCTGTGTAACTGTTTATACTGAACTGATAAATGATCATCCTGAGTGCTCTCACATCAGCTTCCACTCAAACTTCTCAAAAATGTAATCCAGGTTTACAGACCGTTTAAATTAAGTGCTAGAATAACGCTCAATTCAGGACAGTGCAAAATCAGTAGAGATTACTTTGTTTGATTCTTAATGCTTTGCATGCACTCTCAGATTATTTGGTACTTATATCTGACATTTCATGAAAACAAAGTTAGCTTTCATTTGAAATAGTTATTTATCTGTTTGTTTTCATTTTTACCCAAAGATATGACAAGTTCAAGTTAACAAACCAAATATTTGACAGATGATGAAAAAAAAATATTAAAAGAGTGCATGAGGTAGCACATAGTGTAATAAGGAAACCGTTTATGTCTTAGAATAAATATGAATGGGGTAACTGAGGAAAAGAATGGAGGATTAAATTGCAAATTAATTGGGCAGCTCTAAATAGATAACATTCAAAAAAGAGAACAAGGCATTTTTGTTATACCATTGTAACTCTGAAACGTGTTTTCAGCTTCTCTCCTGGACATGGCTGTATCACATCAGGCAGCAGCTATGCTAAAAATAACCTGCAATTCAGGTGTTTCAAAAAGTGCATCTATGTTGCTGTTTAAAGTCTGAATCAGTTTGTTGTATTTGCACACTGACCATTTTTCTTCAGAGCACTGTCTATGAACTGAGCAGCAGTGCTGAAGAAAGGTCGAAGGTCAAACTCGGGATGGTCTGCGGCTTCAACACCATGGTACTCCACTTCAAGGTCACTGTAGAACTGCTGACCCGTGTTAATGCGGTGTCGACCTGCTGCGGCATTCACTATGTGAGTTACACCCAGAGACGAGAGCGCGGCTTTGTCTCGTGCCACAGACCTGCAGTAACACCACATATTGCACAAACTGATCTACTGTTATATCCTGTTACATCATTTCAAGCTTCTGGTTGTTTTTTTTCTACTCACTCATCTCCAATGTACAGATTTGGCCAGACTTGATTGACAAGTGCCACTGGCTTCCTGTTGCTCCAGAGAATTTGCCTCAACTCTGTCAGCGACGGTGTCTTCTTCTCCTGGGCTAAGTGATCTCTGCAGCAATAGAAATGTGTGTGTCTGTGTGTATATGTGAGTGTACACTGCATGTTTATGACTTTGTGTGTGTCTGTGTGTGTCTTTACAGCATCTGGGCCTGCAGTCGTCTCCTCCTCTCCCTCTCCAGGCTTTTGTCGAGGCCACGGAGCTGCTGCAGGAAGCCTGGGTTGGGACAGATGTCTCGGTGTGGCCTGACGGCAGCCACAGCCTCCTGCAGCCGCAGACCCTCAACAATCATCAGGAAAGCCAGCACTAACGTCGCAGAGCGGCTCACACCCATCAGGCAGTGGACGAACAGTCGTCCTGGGACAGAAATTTTCAGTTAACTTCTGTACATGATATGCAGCATTAGACACAGTACTGCTATGACTGACTTGCCTCCCATGGCCAGCGCTGCTCTGATATATCGTGCCGTTGGGTAGAAAAAAGGACTAAGGATGAACTCTATTGCATCATCAGCCTCCACCCCATAATAATCCACTGACATGTCTCTGTAGAAGCGTGGGCCGGTGTTGACATAGGGTCCCGTGCCGGGGTTTGGGGGACCGTGAGCAGCATTTACAATGTGAGTGATACCCAGACTGTGGAGAGAGGCCTTGTCACGAGCCGCAACCCTGAAACACAAACGCTCACTTACCACTGAATGAGAGAAGATGCTCATATACTGTAGATGTGTGTGTGTGTGTGTGTGTGTGTGTGTGTGTGTGTGTGTGTGTGTGTGTGTGTGTGTGTGTGTGTGTGTGTGTGCGCATGAACCTACTCGTTGCCTATGTAAAGGTTAGGCCAGACTTGATTGATGTGCCCAGTAGGTCGTCTGTCGGTCAGAAGGAACTCCTGCAGCTCTGACACAGTGGGAGGTTCATATGGTGGGTCCCTAAGAGACATACTGACGCACACATGCACAAATAATAAACCTTTAGCAGGCGTTCACTGTGTATAAAATATGATCCGTAGATTTTGTCACACAAAAAAGACAGAAATTACAGTGAGGAAACTGACCTGAAATGAACCTGTTTTCACTGAATCATATGAACTTATGTCACTTCAAGGCAGTGAAACCTCTTCTCCCTCTGTTTCTCCCACTAGTTTTCCATTACAAACTCTCACATACAAACTGCAGCTTGTTTCCTTTTAATAACTGTAATCATACACTCATTACTGTAAAAACACATTTGATCAATTTTGTCCTCATGCCTTGACTCATTTACCGTATTATGGAAAACCCAACAGCATAATCCTTAACATTAACTCTCTCGCTTACTCTCCATGACGGCAGGCTGTTATGTAACATACCACTGACTGTGTGTGTCTCTGTGCTGCCACCCATGAGTGGACTAGTGCCTGCTGCTGAAATATGATCAAGTGACATGTTTGCTTTAACTGCATTCATCATCTTGAGAAACTCACACTGAATTATTTACTGTAAATAAAATATCTAGGTTACGCTCATTGCATTGCTTGCACTATTTTTCAAGTCTCATTTCTCTATTTTTAATTTGTAATTTATTTTAAACTTTTAAACATTTTTAAAAGTGAATTTACTTATTTTTCATAGTGATCTGGCATAAAAATAGGAGGTGAAATATTGTTTTTATCATCAACTTTAAATATTGTCAAATAAACACTTACAGTATTTATATGTCCCTCGGTTGTCTATGTGGGTATCCATTTAGAAAGCGGACATGATTTCCCTGATCAAACATTTCCTGCTTTGTGCTCATTCATTTTAATGAGAAAGTATGTCCAAACATTTGACTGTTATTTTAAGTTTTTTGAAGAAAAACAAAGCACTTTGTGATAAAAAACTATTCAAAGAAATGTATTGTAAAGTGTAATGTGCATAGTGTATGCACATAAGTATAGAAAATATTATCTGTGAATTATTTTTAATTTCTACGCAACAAAAACATTTCACTGATATTTCATAAAAAGGTATTTAATGGATATTTCAACAAGTCATAAAGTTGTATTTACAAAGACTGGGACATGCCCGACAACGCTGAATCTTTTAATCTACAGACGGAGGACAAATTTAGGAAAAAACAATATAAAGTGTCTTAGGATCGTGTTGAGCCACGACGTGCTGCCAGAACAACTTCAATGCATCTTTGCATTGATTCTACAGTCTCTGAACTCTTCTGGAGGGATGAACACCATTCTTCCAAAAGATATTGCCTCATTTGGTGTTTTGATGATGGTGGTAGAGAGCGCTGTATAACACATCAGTCATCAAAATCTCTCATAGGTGTTAGTTGGTTTGAGAACTGATGTCTGTGCGTATGATTCACATCATTTTCATACTCATCAAACCATTCAGTGACCTCTCGTGCCCTATAAGTGGAGGCATTGTCATCCTGGAAGAAACCATCTTTCATCATAGGATAAAAGTGATCACTCAGAACAACTTTCCATTCATTTGCAGTGACGCTTCCCTCTAAGGGGACAAGTCAACCCAAATCATGACAGCAAAATGCCCCCCACAGCATAATAGAGCCTCTAGATCCCCTCACTGTAGGAGTCAAGCATTCAGACCTGTACTAGTTTTTTTCTTTAATTTGTCACCCGTCTGTAGTTTGAACCTTAAAACAAATCTTAAAGAACTGTATTTCATAATAAATTATCCTTACTGATGTACCCATAAGGTAAAATTGTACATTAAAGGCTGTGAAAGACAACCTTAGAAAAAATATGGAATTAAAATGTCGCCATCAAACTCACACCTGTTTCTACATTGTACACATTCTGATGGCAAACAGTTATATACCAATACTGTGTATACACAGTAGAGTGGGGAGATGAAGAGGTCTGAAGTGACCTCGGCTAATGTAATGAAGGAGCAGAGAGTGATGTCAGAGGAGAGGACACAACCTCCGTTTAAATGTCAGCTGTTCATCAAGCTTGTGGAGGAGTGACAGGAAGTTCCGGTTAGGGTAAATGGCTCTTTTTTGGGCGACATGCCTCAGAGCGTCAGCGAGAGAGAAATGCTGTCGCAACATCAAATATGCCAGCACCAAAGTGGACGATCGACTGACGCCCATGATGCAGTGCACCAGCACTTTACCTGCACAGTAGAAAGGAAACAGTGAAGGAAGTTAAAGTAAAGTTAGACAGCCGATTAAAAAATGTAAAGGTGTGATGTGATATACGTTACCGTCTTTTCTCTTTAAGGCTTTATGTATGAAGTCAGCTGCAGGTTTAAAGTGCTGACTGAGGTCAAAGTGGTCTGAATCTTCTGCTGGTATGCCGCAGTAAACACAGGTGTCCCCATAAAAACTCTGCTCACCGATGCTACCCTGTTTGGAGTGAGCTGCATTCAGGACATGAGTGATGCCAAGCTTACATAATGTCTTTTTATTTTGTGCTACAGCTCTGCAAAACACACAGAAAAAGACAGACATAGGAGAATTGAGAATCATGGAGTCTTATCACGATGCAGGTTCTGTACTTATCAATTTCTCTCTTGTTGAGCTCATAAAGCTGTCGTTCCTCCATGCATCAAACATGAGATACTCACACGTTTCCTATGTACAGGTTGGGCCAGACTTCATTCACTGGTGTGAGCTCCAGTGTGCAGGAATCCAAGATGAGCTCCAGTTTTTTAATGAGCACCAGGTCCTGTCGCTGGTTGCTCCCTGACATTCTCCCTGGACTGCTCCTCCAACAGACCACAACACTGCTACTGCTGTCTGTGTGTCCACTGTCCCCTCATTGCCAGAGCCAGCTCAGTGAGAGACATGAGCAGGTGGTTGTTTGAACGCTCCAAAATTAGCTCTCTCTGTGTTCAGTGTGTTCTCTCTGACTCCATGTAGTTATTTACCATTGCTGATGCATTGATTGTTCTGGTCAGTGATGCAAAAGGTCCTCGGGGAGAAAGACTCTCTCTGTCACAACTGAGGTCACACAGGGAGCAACAAGGGAGGGGAGTTGTTCACTGTATGCCAAAGAGTAAATGGTGCAAATGGTGACAGTCTTGCCTGGTGTAAATGAAGATATTAACCCCTTCATGCATGAATTATGATAACCTCAGTCAGGATTTTTTTCCTAATTTTTTTCATTTCTCTTTAGGCATGAAAAAAAATCTTTCAACTTATTTTTTTCTTTCACCAAATGATATAACATTACATTATAATAACATATTTAAACTGATTTAAAACAAAAAAAAGTGATTGCAGATGAAGTGGCAGTGTATGGGATGACGCACTAGTGTGTGCAACTATGCCATCAAAGTCTATTCATATATAAGACAACAGATTTGGAATAGCTGTCCACTGTAGTGAGCACAATGCATAAAAGGGTTAAAGGAGAGCTTCACAATGTTTCAAGTGTGTCTTAACACACAAGTTAGGTGCTCAAATAAACATTAAAACAAATGTTTCTTGCCATAATCATTCCTCCTGTTTATAATGACCATTACAAGTTGTTTCATAATATACATATAATGTACAGGAGTCCAAAATCCACAGTCCTCCTTCCACACAAAAATGTATTTAAAAGTTAATCAGAAGCTAATATGTGTTCCACTACCACAGGGACTATTCTTCTATGTATTCACTATGTGGGATTGTTCTTTGCTTTATTTTATTTTGGCTCAGTCAACCCTTCGCTCTGCAGTTTTCTGTCTAGACTAATAAGCTGTCGCTGGAAGCCTCTGTTGGGGAAAACCCAGCGTTTCTGTTGCACACAGCGTACAGAGGACAGAAGACTGAGGTGATGATGAATCATCAGGTAGGCTAGGACCAGAGCGGCAGAGCGACTCACGCCCACAGCGCAGTGCACCAACACCTTTCCTGGAGATTATAACACAACAAGACACATACAAGCAGAACAGTTTTTACAATGGAAGTTTGTGGGTAATGAGGCGTCACCTCCTAAAACCTGTTTGGCTGTTTACTGTACCTCCTGATGTCAGAGCCTGGTGAATGAATTCAGCAGCAGGGTAAAAGAAAGGTGAAAGGTCAAATGTCGGCAGGTCATTGGCTGGCACTCCGTAGTATTTCACTGTGGTTCCATAGAAATCATCGTTGCCTTTACAGCAGAGTTTACCGTGTGATGCATTCAACACATGAGTGATGCCCAGCTGCCAGAGCCCAAGCTTGTCATGAGACATAAACCTGGCTCATAAAAAGCAAAAGTAATGAATTAATAACAGCACACACAAATAGTGACATCTGGTTAAGTTGGGCACTTTTGGATCATTTACTGTGTGAGTTTTGATGGCCAATCACTGCAACTATGTTACTGTTGAATGTCTGTTGAAAGTAAACAGTGATTTTGATTGGTTCAATG
This sequence comes from Scomber scombrus, assembly GCF_963691925.1. Lineage (NCBI taxonomy): Eukaryota > Metazoa > Chordata > Actinopteri > Scombriformes > Scombridae > Scomber > Scomber scombrus. The sequence goes on along the minus strand of NC_084981.1, from coordinate 13,506,909 downwards.
TCACTATTGTGGGCGTGGTGCCTGACCGAGCTGTGTCTCATGGAAAAATTTATGACAAATTAAATGCTCTGTTGATTGTCATGCAACAATCAAAATAAAATGTATTAAAACTCAATTATTTAATGAATAGTTTTTCATGATACAAAGTGTATACACTTATTAATATTTATAGACATGAAATAGCAGTGGTACTTCATCCTATTTACATGGATTACCTTGCAGCTGGACTTGACACATTAATATAGTCTAAAGCAGGATTTGCCAAAAACTGTCCCACTTCACCTGACCTCATATATAGCACATCATACTCACATGTCTCCCAGGTACAAGTTTGGCCACACCTCATCTCCATGGCGACAGGAGCTTGGAGCTGAGTATAAAAGCTCCTCCAGCTCCTGGAGAGATGGAGTGTCGCTCATACTCCTCGCCCTGTCTGTGCTCTCTGCTGAACATGTTCCCTCTTCTTCCTCTTTTAGGCCGCTGACATTTCTCTGCTCGGAGTCTTGTGTCTCACATTTCACATCTGTCACAGAGCTCATTTTTTAATAAGTTAAAGGTATTTAAACTCTCCTTTTTTACCCCCAAACTAAATGTTCTCTCTCTGTGTTGCCTTTGCTTTGCTGTCTAAAGATGGCTGCAGTATTGTAATGCTCTCACTTCTCTCAGTCTCTGACTGTCAAAAACAGGTGGTGAAATTTGGCAAAGACTCTCAGTCAAACATGCAAATCATGCAAATGTGTTTATGATTACATCGCTGCAAAAGAAAAACAAAACAAAACAAAACAAAAAAAAACTGCCTGTGCTTGTTCTGTCAAATTAAAGCCAAGCAGTTAAAACCAAATATATTTAACATATTTTAGGCTCTAGAGAAATATAACCTGTAAATAAATCCTAGTTTTTCTATATTTGGCCAGCAGATGCCAGTGTGCTTTAGGTAGCAACCCTGCATCAGACCCCCAGCTCTTCTTCACTGGTGTTATTTATTATTGTCTCTTCCTGTTTGTGATCATTTTTTTCCTACCTAGGACGTCTAAATTATGACCCTCCCTACTCTGCCTCTGATTGGCTAAACCTGATATTCTTCACTAACTCTAACCAATCACACTCCTTGTCCTTAAACCTAACCAATCAACCAACGAAGGTAACGAGTACTAGCCAATCAGAGGCAGAGGAGGGTGGGTCATTAACTCGTCATTCTAGGGGGGGAAAAGTAGCTTCCTGTTTGGTGTTGCCTGGTTGTCAGAAGCATGTTGGCGATGAAACACTATTGCGTTTTGAGAGCAAACAGACAGCTCATCTACACCCTCTGACAGCGCACTGATAGCGGGTTTTTTGGGTAAGAGAGGCAATTACTGTTCAGTGTTTATCTTCTTAAAGCAGTTTAAAAAGACTGACTATTCTTCCTATGATCTCTATAGGACTTGTAGTCTAATACAGTGTGTTTATGTAAAGGAAAAATGTGTTAAATGTTAAACTGCCGTCATAAACATTTACAATTCAATGCCACATGATTTATAACTCAGAGCTTATCTCATGCTGAAATGTAGCAGTGTGGACTTACATTGAAGCCCAGTAGTGAACAAACTATGAGTCCTTTGTCAAACTGTTTCTGTCACATACACTGAAGGGCTGTCTCCCTCACAGCTGTGTGTCACTGCTCTGTGTGACTCACTGTAAGCCAGCCAAACAGGCTGACATAGCACTTATGAATCCCCAAGTAAAGCCTCATGCCAGAGAGGCTGCACGATGTTGCCAGTAAAATCTAAAGGGTGGATAAAAATAAGTGATTTCTCTCTGTGTAGGGACTGACAGCAGCCAGCCAGGTGAGTTCATTTAGGTTTTTAGGACACTCAGGACATGTAGGTATTCAGTACTGATCAGCTGGTTTGCTGAATTTGATTTTTTTTTTTTACCATATTTTGTTATTCAGAATGAATCTTATAGTGGCAGCCAGCTACTTTGTGATTCAGAGCTGCAACGATTAGTCAGTCATCACCTATTAAATTAACCAGCATTTTGGTAATCAATTAATTATATTGAGTAATTGTTTAAAGAAGAAAAATATCTTCCAAATGATCTGATTTCTGTGCTGCAAATTTTAATATTTTCTGGTTTCTTTACTCTTGTATGATAGTAAACTGATTACTTTGAGTATGAGTAAGTGCTTGCTGATAGAGGAGTAAGTGCTTGCTGATAGAGGAATGTTTATTCTCTGTTAATTAAATTAAAAAGTGCTTTGAGATTACTTTTGTTGTGCTTTGGCTCTATATACATAAAGATTGATTGAGTGAGTAAGTTGCAGACAGAACAAGACATTTGAGGACTAAATAACTAAGTGATTAATTGAGAAAATAATCGGCAGATTAGTTGATGAAGAAAATAATTGTTAGTTGGAGCCCTGGTGTGTTCTGTATTATTGATGCAGTAAGTCTGAACATTGGGAATCAAAGCTGATATTTCTGAGTCACTATGTTTGTGTCTAATACGAGAACATATAAAGTGAGACTGTTAATCTAAGGCTGGTGCTGTTTATAAGAAAAATTATACGCAATGTGGAAATAAAAAGAGATTATTTAATTTAAGAAAGTTAATAAAAGTATTTGACTAATGCAACCTGTTAAACCATAACAGGACATCTAATCTGTGTGAAGATTATATGATTAAAAGTCCAGTTGAGGTATTGTCTTGTATCACTCAGCAGATTGAATGAATCAGCAGATTCATTCATGATGATAATCATCATTTGCAGCCTTAATTATAAAGTATGTCCCAGAGTCAGCGTATCTCAAGTTTCTGTTGAATCTAATATAATAAATACCTAAAAAAACCCAGCGACATCTCATGCATTACTGGTAGCTGAAACTTGCTTACTGACGTTATTAAACATCTGTATCTTCTGTCCAATCTGTCCAATCAGCTGAACCTAATCAAAGTGTTGATTAGGTTCAGCTGTGAGCAGTAGTACAGTCATGTTGTCTGAGTCTTGCAGACCTTTGGAGCAGCAGTGTAGAACAGTGGTGAGATTATCAGCGGGTCAAAGGGTAGCGACAGAGAAAGAGAAGACAGCAGTGTGTTTCATCAGTATCTGACTCCGTCTGTGGGAGAGGAAGAACCCCGGATGGTGACTCTTCTGTTTTTTTATTATGAAATCTAGTCTATGACACAGAGAGGATAGTTACACTCAGTTTGGTTGGATCCTGTTAGTCTGCTTGGGTTTGGCACACAAACTGCAGGTCTACTTTATGTGGATCAGGGTGTCAGTGTATACTTACACGTAAGCCACTGCTCTACTGTACAGTCACTGACCTGAACTCAGATGATGATGTAATAGCACTAAGTAGCCAGCAGTGTGTAGCGCGAGGTCACATTGAATAAGAGCTCAAAGAAGCTGCCCTTCAGCAAGGGATGGGAGGAAATGAGATTTTATCGGGATAAAAACACTCAAGACAATTTTATCATGGTGTATTTCCATTTTCTGGATAATCATATCCTCATGTGAGTGATTTGAAAAAGCTGTCTAGCTCACTGACATACAGTCCTATTGATTTTCTAATTTATTTTGAATTGCCGTTTACCACGAGGGGGAGCCAGCATCTTTCCAGTCATCCATCATCATGGCTGAAGGCTCTGAATGCTTGGTTATGAGGTTGATGGGTACATTAATTATATTAAGGCATTAATGTATAATTATTTGTATCATGTAGTGTTATTTTAAAACTTTTAAGCATTTTTTGATGATTATCGGGATAATATTGTAAATCACAATTTGGCGAGGATAATCCTTACATAATATTTTCACATCAGGCCTACCTTCAACAGATTGCCTCTAAATTGACCGGTGTCAGTGATTGATTATTTATCATATGATTAGTCATAGTGTAACTTTTCGGCCACATTATGTGTCAGGGACTGTGCTATAGTGCTGAAAAAATAATTAGTCTAAAAATGGATTAATAAATCTTTTTTTTTTTTTTTTTGCCATTGTTTCCCGTGAGTTCTGGAAAACAATGGCAGACAATTTTGCCTATTTTTTGTCAAATTATTGATTAAATGATTCATTGAATGATTGAAAAGATTAAATAAAATCATCATTAGTTGCAGCCAACTGAAGAAATTACACCCGTCCCTTGCAGATGTTTGCTGGAGTGGTTTGTTAAATGGTATACTAGTATACAGTGAGCTAACGGATGAGAGAGAAAGAGTGGGTCTGAGTAGGGACAATATACACAAAACAAATGACAGTGGAGCTCATTTATACAATACAGTACACAGTAAGTGGTTGTGATCAGTAGCCAGCAAAATAAACAGTAGTTTGAGGGCAGTTTTGCATTCCAACAATAGGACCAACGATGACAAAGACAGTAATGAGGGAGGGAGCTCCTTCATAACACTCAATCATCTGTTGTTAAAGAGATTTTACTCAAGGCTTTGGTCACATTCAATAACATCACCTTGTCTCTGGTTGCATCCCCAATTGTGCGCTTGACCATCTATGAAGCCATGCTGTCTGTGACTTAACACAGTATATGTCTGTATCTGCAGTGGCATGGCATCGTCAGAGGACGGTGTGAGCACCTGGAGCTGTAAGAAGGTGGCCCAGTGGCTGCAGGAAGAAGGTTTCGGGGAGTATGTGGAGCTACTGTGCACCCAGCACCGCCTGGACGGCCCCAGCCTGCTGGCTCTGACTGAGGCCGACCTGCGTGGGCCTCCGCTGGGCCTCACTGTGCTGGGTGACATCAAGAGGCTGACCTTAGCCCTACGCCGGCTCCAAAGACAAAATCAGACCCAGCTGGAGGAGTTCGGTCTCCGGCCTGCAGATAGCCTCACTGCTGCAAGGGTGGAGTGGAGCTGTGATGGAGCTGACCGGAGGTATAACGGAGGAGATCGCTTGTGTAATGGGACTGAACTGCGTCTGAGGAATGGGGATAGACCTGGATACGGTTCAGGAGCAGCGTTGTGTCATATGCACTCCAACGGGAGGTGTAGGCAGCACCTGGCTGGGAGATTGGACCCAGAGGTCTGGAAGACGGTCATCAGTTCCATTTATGTGTTGTTTGTGTTTGGATTCACATCTTTCATCATGGTCATCGTACATGAGCGTGTCCCAGACATGAGGACATATCCACCACTGCCTGACATATTTCTGGACAGGTATAAGCTGCATATGTTTGTACGTGAGTGTAGATTTGGGTATGGACGATGGCGACATGCCAACTTTTTCCATACCCATTTTTTCCAATCTGAAACTATCTATCTGCTTTAACTCTACTTAACTCTACTTAATGTTAACAGTAAGAACTCTGCCAGGTTTGTTTGATTTTTTGCAAAAATGCACTATTATGATAAAGAGTATAAGAGCAGGATATGGAGGACACTCTATCTGATGACTCTTGTCAGCAGCAGCACAGAGTCACACAGACAGGTGAGCTGCAGCCTTTCAGATGAGGTCTGACATCATAATGAAAGATCTAGCCATAAGCTCAGGAGTTGAAAGAACAATAATATAAATTGAAGTTTTTGAGATGATTTAACGTTCAAGCATCGCCGCGGCTCTATCATGAAACTCTGAGTTTTGTCGCCAGCATCCAGAAAGGGAAAGAAGAACAAAACCTCAGATTACCTACAGACTTCTTTATATTTATTTTTTTAAAGATTTATTATGACAGTCTATGATATGTTATTTATAAATATCAATTTTGTCCTCAGATTTATTGATAAGTAGTCTATGAATATAGAGAAAGGTCAGGCTCTGTGTTTGTATGTGTGTGAACACATGTGCCTATAAAGGAGAGCAGATAGAGAACAAGAGTGATAGAGAACAAGCACACATACAGTTATTTTGACCATCCCACAGAAAATGTCCCTTTCAAATATAAACTAAACATACACCCTTGGTTCTGGATTGGATCCTAGGAATGTTTTACAGTGACAAACCCCAGTAAACATGTGCTTTAAGATCTCATGTTGAGAAACTATCCAGACTCCATAGTTCATGTACACATTCTCCTTGTATCTAATCTACACTCTGATACAGATGTTTTTATACTCTTTACAGTGTTCCCAGAATCCCTTGGGCTTTTGCAATGGCTGAAGCCTGTGGCCTAATCCTGTGTTACATGTTGCTGTTGATCCTGCTGCTTCACAAACACAGGTAGCCCACAGTTTCAGCTAAAGTTACAAATGATTTTTTATTACTTTGTGAAGCTCCTGGAAAAAAAGTTGTGAATATTTTGTGTACATATTTTCCAGATAAAGCCTCTTTTGTCTTTATTTTAGGTCCATTCTCTTCAGGCGGCTGTGTTCTTTGATTGGAACTGTATTTTTGCTGCGATGTTGCACTATGTTTGTCACCTCGCTCTCTGTGCCAGGGCAGCACCTGAAGTGTGCCAGTAAGGTGGGACGCATTTTTTTTGGTCTGCATTGGTTAATTCTTGCTGTTATTGGCACCTTACAGTTTCTTATTGTTGACTCAGCATTACTGCATGATTTATAGCATGACTGATAACTAGTCGCTTGTTCCCTAGACATATGGTGATACCTTGGAAAAGATACAGAGGGCTTTAGCGATCTGGAGTGGATTTGGGATGACTCTGACTGGCGTCCAAACGTGTGGAGATTACATGTTCAGTGGACACACAGTTGTCATCACAATGCTTAACTTTTTTGTGACTGAATGTGAGTATTCTGCATTTTTATACAGTATGCATATGTGTGAACTTTATGAAAGGATAAGATTGTTCTATATTGTTTGAATTTTTAACAAATCATATGGAAACACCAAAACAAACAGTGTGCTAGTCTTTTTTTCTTCCCTACCTTTCCTGTTCTACTCAATCCAAAGTCCATTTGCTCCCACTGACGGCATTAATATTCAATAACTTGTCATAAATATATATTTTAATTTTTAATGAAGTCTCAGTTTTCACCTTAAACAGCTTAGCACTAGTCTTAAACAAATGTTTCTCAAATAGGAGTAAGTAGTGCATCTTTTGATGACTATTTTCAGCTGTGGATTAATTCAGATTTGGTGCATTAGTGAGTATTTACAGTACAGCAGTAGCAGTGTGTGTGTATATGGGATTGATTTAAAATAAACTACAGTGCCCACATCTGTTGTAATGTGTGAGTGCAACAATGTGTCATTTTGATGTTTTTAATGGTTTTGGAACACCACTGGAGGTAGTTAAAACAGAGGAATTAGCCATGAGACTTTGGATCGACAGATAAAACTTACTTAGTTGGATTGATTTGTTGGTTTTGGTCTTTTTGTGGGATGTATTCATACATTCCTCCTTCAGCTTCAACCTTAAATTATCCATTTTTATTGTAGACACTCCACGAACCTGGCATCTGATTCACACCATCTCCTGGGTGTTGAACCTGTTTGGGATTTTCTTCATCCTGGCGGCTCATGAGCACTACTCCATCGATGTGTTCATCGCCTTCTACATCACTACCCGCCTCTTCCTCTACTACCACACTTTAGCCAACACTCGAGCCTACCAGCATAGCCGCAGGGCGCGCATTTGGTTCCCTATGTTCTCCTTCTTTGAGTGCAATGTGAACGGACCTGTCCCCAATCAGTACAACTGGCCGTTCGATAAACCTGCCTTCATGAAAACTCTGATTGGGTAGAGAGTGTTTTCCAAAGACAACCGCTTCAATGTGCATGGACTGGAATATTGAAGCCTAAAAAAGAAACTTTTTACTTGAGATGCTGCCTTCTATCTCTGAACGGGTGTAAGTTTATTATCTGGGAGTTTTTTTCTCGTTTCAAGAAGTTTTTTTGGCCACTAATCTTGACACCCTGGAAAATATGTTTATTTGCCTTCTTGCTGAGTAAGATGAGAAAATTGATACCTCTCATATCTGTTGATTGATTGATTATGAAGCTACAGTCAGGGGACCTTTTGTGTAGCTTACCATGAAGATCTGAAACAGGGGGAAACTGCTAGCCTGGCTCTAACCAAAGGTAACACAATCCACCCACCAGCACCTCTGAAGCTCACTAATAAACAAGTTATAGCTTATAATCTGGCAGTGTAATGGATCAGGGTGTCGGTCAAAACTCATTTTATGACTGCAGGCAGTCTTTGTTCCTGGGCAAGAAAGAGTCTGGCACATAACTCAGAAACTGTTGTTTTTACACTTCGATTTGTATTTGTCATTATTAAGCTTTAGAGTTTCTAATTGGTGGATTTGTAGTGCTAAGCTAAGGTAACAGGCTACATCACCTTCATGTGTGAAGCACATACATGAGAGTGGTATCAATCTTCTCAAGTAAGAAAAGTGTTCAAAATGTTGAACTATTCTTTTAAATGTATTTACACACTGTCACCTCAAAAAAGTGTGGTTTAATTGAGGACTAAAAGCTGCAGGTACTAATCATTTCCTGGACAGAGGGCTTAAGGAGTTCAGACATGTTTTTGCCTTAAAGTGATCACTTTAATAATTAATGCTTCACTTTGTTGATGGGGAGTTTGGGTTGTCAGTCTCATTCAACATTTATAATAATAAACTATGTAGGCTTCACGCAGCTATGATATAGTTGTCACCTTTTGGGAGTCGTTCATGGTGGCGGGTAAAATGTTGTATTGCTGCAAAAGATTTCACACCTGTTTGGTAACAACTACCAAAAGAGTTTCTTTTGATGTGCAACAGGAAAAATGTTTTTCATTTTCACTTTATGAGCTGAACTCTACAGTTATGTTGTATTTTATAATGTCACAGTTGGGATAGTTTATTTTTTCTACCTGTTAAAAGTTTGGATACACTTTCCTGTTCACCTGAATGAGAAAGTGTGTCCACACTTTTGACTGGAACTGTGCATTCATCACTAAACTCAACCAAATATCTGAAAGTTTATTGTAATGTTCAGTTTTGCCAATCAGCCCATAATGTAAAGTATAATGATTCCTTTGTTCTAATTTGTTGTTTTCTTTTTTACAGGTTAATTATGTCATGAGTACAGAGTGAGTTTTCCTCTGTTGCACAGTACAAAGACTGACTTTTGAATTATCACAGCTGTTGAGAAACAGTTGAATAGCAAAGCTTCAAAAGTTTAAATTGTTTACTATGTCATAGTTGATCCAAACTATAGATTTTTAAAATAATTGTTTACAGTTTATCGCTTTATTTGCAATGCAAGTGATCTATCTCTGCCTTTTGGCTCAACAATGAAGGTTTACAGAGGAGGAAAACAGTTTTTATATTTCTAACTGACTTTTTCCTTGGCTGCTTTTTCACTAACGTATTTCCTTTTTGCATTTGTAAAATAAAGTTGATTTTGAATATAATTTTGAAAAATCAAGCTTCCTTGTGAGTTTGTTAATTTGAGGAACAATATATAGCTTCTATCATGGGTGAAAATGATTCAGAGAGGTGTGACTTGATAAGCTATACCAACATGACCTCCACCTTTTAAGCAAATATCATATAATAGCCACATCCTTGACATAAATTCTGTAAAGAAATGTGGGTGTGCACACCTTAATAAAAAGGCATGATTTAGAGTTCACACACATCAGCCTTCTGGATCAGTCACCTCACATCTCAGGATGGTAAGTATTTCACAGACTTAGATTCATATTCACTGGACTTTTTTAAGATACAAAATGTAATCTAAATGTATATGGATGTAGTCTATATTATACCTTAAACATGTCATTGCTGTTATATTTTTGCCAGTGTGAACATTTGAGTCCATAGTATAGTTTTTTGACATGCTTCAAATTACTGTAAGATTACGTTTTAGGCTGATTTGATACCATTCATCAAATCAATGTTCATAGTAGTTGTAGTAACAACATTGAAATTGAACTTTTAAATGAATGGTTGAAATTAGCCAAAGTAAACCAAAGGCATAAAAGTACTACATTAGTAAATAAGGTCAACGATGAGTCTTCAACATAGTGATTGATATAACACAAATTTAAATACAGCAGATAATGTGACTTTTATGTGGCGTTAAAGACTAATTTTGGCCAATCTTGCTTAATGTAAACTGTATGTAACAAATCTGCTTTCTGCAAATTAAATTAAATAAATCTTATTTTTACATGTGCTGCAGGCAATTTTGTGAATTATACAGATTTTAGTAGTGTTACTATAGTATTGCTTCATTTCAGATGATGACAAATTACGCAAAGATACTGCAATAAAATAGCTGCAATTGTAAAACCTACTGATAATGACGACAGGTTGTTCTTTCTCCATTGGTTTCTGTCTATTTTTACATTATTTAATTTAATTATTTATTCAACGTTTATTTAACCAGGACAATGAGATTGAGAATCTCTTTTTCAAGCAAAGCCTGGCAAAGAAGAAAAACCCACATATTTACAGACAGAAAACACACAAAGGATACAAATTTTAAAAACACAATGAAAAACAAGCATAAGGAAACTCACATTTCCAGGAATCAATACTAGGAAGATTAAACACATTTATATCCTTTGGAATCTGCCTCTAATTCTTTGTTTTTGGTTTGAAATGTGTTTAATGAGATTAATTTGTTGTGTTTCAAGTCGTTCTGCATCATATATATTCAGGGGGACATAAGAGGGTTGGCTGAGGTTTGCTAAGACTTGCTGTTGTTGTCAACAGTATCAGACAACCAAAGCATGAATAAAACCTACCCACTCTCTTTCAATGTTCAATACATTTTAAAAGGATGTGGTGATGAAGTTAGTTTAGAAAAAGTGCTTACAGACAGTATGGCCACTAAGACTATACAACATTCACACAGATGTCTTTTATTCCGTCTTTCAGGCTTCCCTCCGTGTGTTTGTCTATCTACTTGGGGTGGTTGTCCTGTGTGACTCTTCCTGCTTCTTCGAGCAGTTAGAGATCAAAGATCTGAACAACCCTCCAAAAGGTGAGTCGACACAACCACAGCTGGCTGGAGTGTGATACAATAGTAATAGATTCGGTGGGATGGAGACTTTCCTCTGTTGTTTGACAGAAAGTGGACAAATGAGATGTCCTTATCTGTCCAACTGTTCCAGCTGAATGTATCATCCAGATGTTGTGTGTTTACTTAACACAAGCCAGCTGACTTAAAACATATCAAAACCAGACCTATGCACACATCGATACACACACACACAATTAGTAACTGCCACATATTTATCAGAGCGTGATGAGTTGGTCACCAGCCCGTCTGAACTGTGTGTCTATTTCTTTACATTAGGGTGTACGGATAGAGATGGAAAGCAGCATGATTTTGGCTCTGAATGGACGAGAGACTGCGTGGAGTGCTCTTGTACGAAGGACGGATTGAGCTGCTGCACCATGTAAGATTTTAAACATGGTTCGATTTATGATCGTTACAATATTTTTGCTAACTATCCTCCATTCTCAGGGCTTCTAATCTTCATTTTTAAGAAGGCTTTTCCTTACATCTGATGATAATTATCTTTCTTTGTGTCTGTCAGGCTCCCTGATGCAGACACCGTAGACATTCCTGAGGAGTGTGAGCTGGTTGTGAATAAGGAGGCTTGTTCTGCCAAAGTAGTGCAGAAGTCAGACAACACAAAAGAGTGCAACCCTTTGTAGTAGTGCAGAGTGACCCCGACACTCTTACTGAACTTGGAAATAATTCTGCTTTATGTTTCAAGTTTCAGTCTCTGGCACACAGTAAAATCATGTATAATCATTTGTGATGAATCAGTTGTATGTCTTACTTTTAACTTGCAACAATGACAATAAAGGGCAAACATGAAACCCACTCCCCTTCTGATTCTACTTCTTGCCTGCTCTCTGTCTCTTTAACACCACTTATACAGCAGGTGTCATTTTCAGGATGTAATTGAATAAATCCACCACTGTGTGACAGCAGAGCTCGGTACACAGAGGGGCTCTGGCACCCAAAGGGCTCTAACAGCCAAATAATAGTCGTGTTCTCCTCATCGCTGCATCTCACAGACACGTTCTAGTTGTCATGATGCTCAGCTCCTTCTCCAACTCTCATCTCTGTGGATTCACACCTGTTCAGAGAACTATATCTTCTCTCATCTAGGCTTCAATTCATCACGTGAGTGATTTGTGTTTTTGTTTCTGTATTTACACATAATAATGAACCTATTATACACAATAATGATCTTTGCTAAGGAAAGTCAGAATATGATTTCAATTCAGCAGTAATGAGATTAATACTGTGTTGATTATGTTTATTGCTTGTAGTGTATATAGATATGCATGTGTACTGTATGATAATTCCTTTGCAAATGTTTTGGATTTTACCTTCAAACAATAAGTAGCAGACTACAAAAGGCTTTTCTGAGAATACAAATCCAATTTCAGCAGGAGGACTGTGAAAAACAGGAAAAACATGTAATTGGTTTGCATCAAGTTTCAAATACTGTGTAAAATTGAGACAACAACCCATCTCGTGACAATATTTTGTGTAGTAATGACTTGGAAGGTAGCAACCAAGAGCTCTGAAACCCCCAGCACAGAATAATGAGGCTTATTATCCTGTTCCACCACACACAGGAGGCAGAAGGAAAGAGGAATTGTTTCTCAATAGAACCACTGACTAAACATGTATGTGAAAATACTGCTTTGGTGCCTTGGATATGTGTGCATATGAATTCACATTGAGTGATCTGGTGCAAAAGTACAATAAGAGAAAAGAATCAATGTAGTATTAATAAGCATCTTGAAATGTACAATTTATAGAAACAGATATGAACCGGTGACTGCATAAAGGAGGGTAGAGAGGTTTGTCTTCCTATTTGTTTCTCTGTTAAGCACAAATGTGCAATAATTTATATATTTATTGTCTAGTTCATCTAAAAAATAATCAGACAAACAAATATGGATGCAGCCTACTATTCAACTCCACCTGTGAACCTGAAAAAGGATTGTTCAGACCCAAAGAACAGAAATTAAATACTAGTCAAAGTGTTTCAAAACTGGAAAACGTGTAAAGATGAATCAAAAAGATGTGTATGAAATGTAAAATGACTTGATACTGGTTCCAAGAATCTTTGGCAGACTACGAAACGTGAACGTGAAATTGTCGTCCAGTGTGAAAAAAAATGTTTGATCCAAAGGCAATATTTGAGAGAATCATTTGGGACGACGTAGGTTAAAATGTAGTTAAATAAAATATACTGCTGCATGGTACAATTGCTCTGACAATAAATAAAAAAGAGAGAATCAGGGATGATCTGGTCCAAGGAAAATCACATTCAGTCATTTTTTCATTTTCCGTCAGAGAGAAGGACTCTTTGCAGAGATAGAAGAGAAGAATATGATGGACAGAGCGGTGCCAGGTCGCAGTGTTCCTTATGCTGCAGAGATTTTCCTCTGGAGGGGGTGATCAAAATGACATAACTATATGCTGGATGTGCAACGTACGGTGCTACATCACTGTAATATGATGGGTTAAAATTTGCCTATAAGTGGGCCTTTTTTTCGTTTTGTGTTTATTGCGTCTCTGCTCTGTTACAGTTGTTTGTTAGAAAAGGCAAGTGTAACATCACTGGTTACTGGTGACGTTACACTTGCCTTTCCTCCTTAAACACAGGGTGATCAATGCTGTGCGACCCTGCCTGCAGCTCACTCAACACACTGACAGAGTAGGTTAGAAATGATGCATTGTGAAGTGACTGATAGCTAAGTGTGTGTGTGCCGTTAATGGAAAATGACAGGCTCGTTTTCTTTGCGATGCAGGTTTTCACAGCACATGGAAGAGGTTTCAGGGGAGAGAGCTGCAATCCATTTTTAGGATTCTGACAATGTCATGTCCTCTCACTTCGACATACTACATCATTTATTGTGTCCTAAACAGATAGAAGTCAAATCTGTAATTTTACTGTCACTAAGCTATTATTTAGTCTTCAAACCTGAGTTGTGGGAGGAAAACTGACAAGTCTGAAATCTTAACACAGGTCAATTAAAAGAGAAACAGAGTGAATGTCAGACCAAGAAATGAAAGTACTGTGCAACTGCAGTACTGCCTCCAAATGCTGAAACAATAGCAAAGAAACCCTACTGTAACTTATAATCACATTTGGTAACTTATATTCATATCAGTGTTAGCTGTGTAAGAAGTGTAAAGTGTTTCTGATAATCTTCCACAGTATGGAGTTTAGTTAAGGGATCAAAAAAGTCACCAAGTAGATGGTGAGATATTTCACAGCATACATGAAAATCTTGACTTACGGTCGCATTAGAAAGAATGTCGAGAGATCACCAAAGTCTTTAGGATTCATCCTCTGGGCACCATAATATCTGTACCAAATTTCGTGGCAAACCATCAAATAGTTGTTGAGCTATTTGAGTCAGGATCAAAGAGGCGGACAGACCGACATCACCATCCCTGGACCTCCACTGCTGATGTGAAAAAAATGCTTTGTACATTTTAAATGACCTTTTGTATATTATATAATTTTTCCCCATCAATATAAGAAGTGACAGAATACAGTATGTCATTGTCTCGTTGTGATGTATAACATTCATTTTTAATTAAGTGTGTGTTCTGTGGACAATCAAAACAACAATTCTCACATCCCAAGGTGAGACACGTGAATAGAAAAAAATAAAAATACATATTGCATCTTTTCTAGACTTATATAATTTAACTCATTATCAACAGGCCTCCTCCTTCATTGTGTGCTCCTCTTAGACCAACAGTATCACTTCTACACGAACAGCTCCTTTGACCTATACGAGCAACTGCTTTGCAAGTGAATGGTGTTTTCTTCTCTCTCCCTCTGTGCTCCCTCTCTCTTTGTCCCTCTGTCTCAGATGTATGTTTTCAAAGGGCTGGGATGGACAGTTTCATCCTGGGGGTTGGTGACACTCAAGTTCTGGAGAAATGTCCTTGAGTGGCAACACGAGCCAGTCTTCTCCGTCAACAACAGCTCTGCCTCTTTCCTTCAACAGCACCACCTCTCCACCATCCCTGCCGTGGGAGGAGGGACGAAGCAGTCATGAGTCTTTGCAAGAGTTGCCAGGCAATCAGAATCAGCTCCTCTCAGACCTCTCTGTGCTCGGGCATGATGAGCAGTGCCATATGTCACCTGTCCTCACAGCGTTTCTGGTAGTGTGGTACAGTATTACAATGGTGCTGGGGCTGGTGGGGAACATCGGCCTAATCTCCATCATCGCACGTCGCAAAGAAAAAGCCAATGTCACCAGTATTTTCATTTGTAACCTGTCATTCTCTGACATTCTGGTGTGTGTCTTCTGTCTGCCCTTCACTGTCATATACACCCTCATGGACCATTGGGTGTTTGGCTCACTGTTATGTCGGCTGGTGCCGTTCATCCAGTGTGTGTCTGTCACCGTGTCAGTGCTGTCTCTGGTGTTCATCGCTCTGGAAAGACATCAGCTCATCGTAAACCCCTCTGGGTGGAAACCCAGCATTCCTCAAGCCTATGTGGCGGTCGTTGTCATCTGGATTCTGGCGTGCTTCACTTCCTCGCCATTCTTGGCCTTTCAGTCACTCACAAGCGAGCCCTACACCAATGTTCTCCTGTCACAGTCTCCTCTCTATCACCAAGCCTCTCCTCAGGATTATCTCAACACATCTCCATCACAACCTGCCTCCCACACATACAAAAACTCATCTGTGCCTCTATTTTCCTATGTCCCCACCCCTCCCCTTATGGAGGCATGTCTGGAGCACTGGCCATCCCAGCAGCAGAGGCTTGCATATACTACATGGCTCCTGCTGTTCCAGTACTGTGGGCCTCTAACACTTGTTCTGCTCTGTTATGTTAGAGTGTTTGTCCGCCTGCGCCATCGTAAAGAAATGCTGGACCGTGCCAGAACCCCAGAGAGCCAGCACATGACCCACAGCCGCCGAATCAACATCATGCTGGTTGCCCTGATAACAGCATTTGCTCTCTGCTGGCTGCCGCTCACCATATTCAATGTGGTGTCAGACTGGAACCAGGATGCTCTGCCTATCTGCCACCACAACCTGCTGTTCTCCCTATGCCACCTGCTGGCCATGTCCTCCACCTGCATCAACCCCATCATCTATGGCTTCCTCAACTACAATTTCCGGCAGGAGGTCAGAGAGGTTCTCCTGCACTGCCGCTGCCACCCTCTTGAAGAAGAGTGTGAGCGTTTCCCCATGTCTACTGTGCACATGGAAGTGTCCCGCTCCTCAGTGCCTCTCAACTGCAGGAGCAACTCTGTTTGACTGTGATGCTGCATCCCATTGGATACTGGTGTAGTAAAGTGTAGGATGTCACACACAATGTGAAGTTGAAGGACCAACTTCAGCTCTTTTTCTACCTTTAATTCCAGTACAAAAGTTTTGACAGTGGTTGACAGTGAAACATTTTTGTCAGTTTTTTAAATTAAAGTGTGCAGTACAGTGTTGGTTTATCTTACTCTGCAATAACTCCTAATTATATGAAGAGTGTGTTCATGTTAAAATGATAGCCTTTGAAAAGAATGTCTAATTTTAAACTAATATATGTCTATGTTTGGCACCATACAACTATGTTACACATCATCACAAAATATTATTACAAAATATGTTGGAACTATACTTACAATGCAAGCTGTATGTAGTGTTATGAATATAAAAATGGGTGAGAAATTAAAACATTTATCGGAAAAAAACCTTGATAAATGAAAAGAAAGACATAAATGCAGGTGCATGGGGGTGTGACCCAATTGTTTAAAAATATATGAAAATGATGTGAATCATATGGCATGGCCTTCACAGTCACTAGATCTCAACTCCAATAAATGAGAGATTTTGAGGCGACATGTTAGACATTATTTCCAACACCAACATCGAAACAGCAACAGATGGGATATTTTTCAGAAGAATGCCCTTCATCCCTCTTGTAGTTCTGCAAGGATTTTTTCCAATCTCTGCCACGGAGCACTGAAGCTGTTTTTAAAACCTTGTGGTGGACAAACTGTATTACACATCTGTATTTTGTGCAAAGGGTGACACAGATGCATTTTGTGATAAACTAGATTGATGATAAAAATTATGTTCTTCATGAGTAGACTGCTTCTAATGTAAATCTTACATTAACTACTTTTGTATTGATTTGTGTTGTGAAATTGGTGTGTGACTTTCTAAAGTGAAGAAGAAAAACAAGGTGCATTTTGTTTTGTGATTAATGTGACTTGTAGATGAAGCTTGTTATATAAGGGTTTAATAAATTAATGAATAATGTCAATTGTGTTCATGCAAAATGTTTTATGGACATTAAAGTGTGCAAGTCCAGTCTCTTTGCTGCATGGTATACTGATCTCTCTCTCTCCCCTTGTTTCCTGTCTGCCTCTTCGCTGCTCACTGCCCAATAAAGGTAAAAATACTGACAAAAACAAATCCTTAAAAAAGTGTGCTGCCAATCAACAATTTTTGTACAAGATAGTAGTTTTATGTGTTGCTGAAGTTGCCACCAGCTTAGTGTTAAAAGACAAGTTCACAATTTTTCAATTCTGTCTTAAAACACCGGTCAGGTGGCCACATGAACATTGAAAGAAGTTTATCCAGCTGTAATCATTCCTCCTCTTCAAAGGGGTATGGGTAGAAATCCACAGTGTGTCTAAACAGCGATTTTGTGCAAAAATGTATTTAAAACATTTATCTGAAGCGTATATGAGGCTTCAGTTGTCATATCATGTGGACACAAATAGGCCTACAAGTAAAGTTAAAAGACATCTATTTGATTGGACTAATTTGGATGGCTGAAGCTTCATATTATCTTCAGAAAAACATTTAAATACATGTTGACACAGAAAGAGGCTTGTAGATTTTGTCCACATCACTCAGATTTTAAGTGCATTATGAATCTAAGGGCCAGGATGAACAGCTTAGTGTCGAAGGACTGGTTCTCTTTTTTATTTTTTTCCCCAACAGTCAGGTGGCCATATGAACATTGAAAGAGGTTTACCTGACAGTAATCATTCTACATTTAGCAAAAATGTATTTAAAAGTTTATCTGAAGCCTATATGAGACTTCAGCTGTCTAAATTAGTCATATCATGTGGATATCTGCCACATTTACAAGTAAGGTAGGAAGAGATCTGCTTGATTTCACTAATTTGGATATCTGAAGATTCATATTATCTTCAGATAAACTTTTAAGTGCATAATGAATCAATCTTCTAATGGCCAGTATGAACAGGAGAGATGGTTGCAGCAGGAACAACTTATTCCAGTGTGCGTTTGGGCACCCAACCATTGTTTTAATAATTTTGAAGTTTTGTTAGTTTTTAGATATCGTTAATGACACATGGCCTACAGATTACACACCATTATCTCTCTCCGTAACACGCAGAGAGACAGAAAGGTCACTGTTGACTACTTAGGGCTCTTCTTAGGGACCCTACGTTGCTCCCTTTCCCATTGCATCCTGACTAGAAGTGACGTTTGTTATCAATCAGCCAGTGGTTGCCTTCCGTCCCAGAATGCATTGCGTCACAAACTACACGCGCGAACCATGAACAGTGCGCAATTTAAAATCGTTTAAGTTAAACCGCCGTTTAATGTAAGTACACATCTGTCTCCCAAAAGTAATGTCAGATAGCTGTCGTCGTGTTTTGTACAGCTAGTTGTAAAAAAACCCAAAAAACATGTAAAATGCCTGTGTCAGCATATCGGAAGTGGTAACCTTAGACGTAGGCACAACACAAGTTTGTTAGCTTGCTAATTTAGCAGCAAAGAGTAGCTTTACCTAACAGTAAAACAGCAACATCAGCGTCTCTAGCAGCGCAATAGACGATTTTGATTAACATATTCTCAAGTCACTTTAACTTTGTACGTAACACTGTAACCAACGTGGTCTATCAAAGGTTACATAACTGGATTTTTGGTTTGTTAAACTTACTCGGTTCATAATAAATGCTAAACTTAAAGATAAACGCTTTCTGTAATTGGATGTCTAACAAAATACTACACTAAGGTAATGTTAATGTGTTTTGAAAAAGCAGAAGTGACTTAGGCACTGATTTTTTGTTTACTGGTAGATATTCAGCCATTATTTCATTATTTTCTAGTTTGGTTTTAAATTTAATTTGTTTGTCTTTAAGTACAGTGTTATTAAGTCTCAGGTCAGGTTTTTATTGAGGCTGTCAGCTTTCAGATCTGTAGCACATGATGAAACATGTATCTGGTACAGTTTAGATCAGACGTCTGTGTCTCTACTGCTGCTTTAATGATTAGTTGTCGATAAGTGATTAGTTGATTGACATTGGCATTATATTAATCATCCTCAAGCCAAATAGCTTTACAAATGTCGTGTTGATTAAATTATGAATGGTAATAGAAATATCACTATTTTTGGCTGGTCAGGCAATGCCATTTTAAGACATCACTTTGGACTGTGGTAACTTGTGATTGAAATTTGCCATTCTTTTTGACAGTTTTTCAATTCTTAAAATAATAGTCAAGTGCTCAAATTAACATTGAAATAGATTTTTCACACTGTAATTATTCCACATGTTCATACTGACCATTAGAAGATATCCTCATAATGCAGGGAATCTACAAACTTCCCTAAATGCAAAAATGTATTATAGGTTTATCTGAAGCTAATATGAAGCCCCAGTCATCCATATTAGTCAAATCAAGCATAAGTTTTTCTTTTTGATACTGTTCTGCCACAGGGTTCAACAGAAAACACAAAGAGTGAATTGTATTCTTAAAAGACTGTAATGTGGCAAAAATCCACTTGATATGGTTAATTCAGACTGCTGAAGCCTCACATAAGCTTCACACTAGGGCTGGGCAATTAATTAAAAAATAATCAAAACCGACATTTAGAAACTTAAATGGACTTAAACTTGCTCATGTCAATTAATCGTGGTGTTCACTGTTGCCATGACAGTAAAGGTTGCATATCTTTAAGGAATTTGAAAACTTGTCTCCAGTGATCATTTTAACCCAAACCATGATCTTTTCATAGTTATAATCAAGTGGGTTTTGTGCCTAAACTAGACATTAACCACAGCGTCAAACCTTAAAACAATCATTATTTTCACTCCCTAAAGATACTCATGTGCGAAAATATCACAAAATATCGTGTGAGGGCAGTGTAAAATATAAAAACAAAACAAACTGTGAAAATACATAATTGTTCATCAAGGGTGGAGATAATCGTTCATTAATCGTAATCGAGGTTAAAAGTTCAATTAATCGTTTGATTTTTGCCATAATCGCCCAGCCCTACTTCACACCAACTTATAAATGTATTTGTGCACAAAATAACTGTGGACACACTGTGGATTTTGGCCCCCATCTGAAGGAGATCTTCTAAAAGTCAGTATGAGCAGGAGGAATGATTACAGGGAGGAAAACCTCTTTCAGTGTTCATATGGTCACCTGGACTAGGGAGTGATGTCATATCTTATTTATTAAGAAGGGGCCCCAGCATGTGAAATTCCTGTAAAATGTGAATCTTTCATCTCAAGAAGTATCTTCATTGGTTTTGTGTAGGTGAATCTTGGAGCAAAGGAGGCCAGTAATGACCGCAAGCAATGATGGATCAGTTCTTAAAGGTAATGTACAACAGCAGTACAGTTAAGACATCATTTTTAAGGCTTACTGTTTACACCTTGAGTCAATGTTTCAATGTCCTTGCAGATGTCGTTGCCTATGTTGATGTCTGGTCATCTGACAAATCAGCAAATTATTCAAAAGCATTCATTCAGCAGCTACAGGAAATGGGAGCTCAGGTAAAGCCACAGGGCAACTAAACATACATCTTGCATTATACCTTTTACAGCACTGACAGACAGCAAATACTGTAAGTACTGTTTGTACTTAATACAAACTAAATTGTTTTTTTACAGATATCAAAAACATTCAATAAACAAGTCACACATGTCATCTATAACAATGGTCATCAAGCTACATGGAGGAAAGCCAAGAAAAGTAATGTGAAGCTTGTCTCTGTTCTTTGGGTGGGCAGGTAAGAATAAAACTATGTGGTAGCTATGTGCTTTTTTTCACTTAATTTTCTTAAACTTGCTTGTATTGTGTTACTTGACTTAATGTGGCTGTTTTCTTTTCTTTTTTTTTTGTGAAATGATACCCAGATGTTATGATGACAGAGTGCATGTGGATGAGGAGTTGTATCCAGCGTCGAATGATGAAACCAATCCTGTGCTGAAGAACAAAAAAGTGAGTACAATGGGATTTACATGTGATGCTGACGTTGCTGTAACAGTCAACGCTTTCACTATCAAACAAGTCAGTGTCAGACTTCTGTTTGTCAAGCCATGCAGTGTGCTGGTTTTGGGTTGCTGACTGGTCTTAAAGACATAATATGTAACTTTTCTACATTAAAAAGTCTAAAAACGACTAAACCTATGTCATATATTTTGTTGAGTTGTGTACTTACATTATCCCAATGTTCAAACCCAGAGAAATCTGTAATTTTAATTAAGGTAAAAGTACATTTTATTTGGTCATTTGTCAATGTATCGCTCATTTGTGAGGAAACACGATTATTCATGGCTGTTTGATGTACGTTCTGTCATCGATGCTGTCCCCGTAAAGCACAAATGTACGGGTGAATTAAATGACCTGAAAAGATTATTCATTATTATTCATTAGAATGAAATGACATAACATGAATATAACTTTAATGACATGATTTTGCCTTTCTTCTTTTCTTCTTCTGTCTGAGTCATGTCAGATTAATTTACATTGGGGGTGGTGGTATAACAATGAAGACAACTCCCATGATCCCACACTACTTTACAATGTCTTCAATATCTGTCTTTTGTTATAGTTTTGTTTGAGATACATACCATCCGTTTATCCTCCTCCTATTGTAATCTGTAAATGAGGTGTTGGATTGTGTTAATGTCTTTCAACATAATCATTTCTGTAGCAGTTCACTCAGACACGTAACCAAATACTCACCTCTGTTCTATTATTATTTTTCTTCTTTTGTGTTTCATTCATGTAGCATCGTTGCATGCTGCCTAAAGATTATCCAGAGAGGACTCCTGAAAATGACAGGCGCATGAAGAAGAAGCTGGATAAGATGATGAAAGACCTAGCTCCAAAACCACCTCTAGGTAAAATATTGCATACCTTCTGTAAATCTTTTACTTAAAACCCCAGAAAATATTTTGGCATGTTATAAATCATTTTTCTCCCCACAGTCACAGATGTGTCGCCAATCATTATTGATGAAGAGAATGGAATAGTCTACAGCCCCGGGTTGAAGAGGTCGGATTATATGGCACAGCGGTTGAAATACATGAAAAAGAAACGGGAGAACCCCTCACCCACAGGTATGTGTAGCAGGTGGAAAGATGGATGAACTCACAAGGTACTCAAAACATTTCAGTGGTGAAACATCAGCAATTCCTATGTATGTAATTTTCTTTCAGCCTCACAAATGGTGGAGTCCTGCTCACCCCTGGGGCTGAAGCCTTCCCTTGGGATCACACCGACTGTCCTCAAACAATTGTGTAAGAAAATTGCTTATGATCTTCTTGTTATTGATTAATGTGGAAATTGTAGTGTAGTTTAAAAAAAAATCTGTTCAAGCCGCCAAGATCAATTTGTAGTCAAGAGATAAATAAATGAGAAGAGAGCCAGTGTTTGTCAGTGTTTGCTTTATGTTTCTGAATCATTAGAAAATACATTATAAGCATGTTTCCAGAGTCAGTTGAACCCACGGACTGGTTTACATGCACCTGTACAAAACTAACAGCTACATTTTGATTATGGGTTCATTATGAAAGTACAACTGCTGAATACAAATCTAAATTACACGAAAAGTTGTGTATATTTTTTGGGGTGTCTTGGACTCCTGTGACCATTTTGAGTGTTTTACAGGCACCCTACTGTTTAGTGTTTCCCAGAGAATTTTGAGAGAATATGGTGGTGAGATCTCAGTCTGACCCGCTAAGGGGGTCCGAGGGTTATAGTTGATTGATTATACAGATGGAAATAAAGAAGATCTCATATTAAGACTTTGCTTTTTTAATCGTAATCAACCAAAGCAGCATAATGCTGCTGCTGCTGTGTTTGAAACAGCACGCAGGTGTGTCAGATTCAAAAATTTGAGGAGGAGCTGCAGGGTTGGGTGGAGGTGTGTGGGGAAGTTTATTAGTGCTTTTGAACGTAAACACTGAAACAATCAGAAAATAACGTTTTATTGATCTGATTCACCGGCTTTCTTACTGTCACTGCTCCCTCACTTCATTCACTCTTTTCCTCACTCGACCACAAATGCTAATAACAGTGTCCTAGCCACTTACTGACGGAGCAACTCTGTCCCCCATTCAGTGTCCGGACCTTTTATACAGAACAGCGAGGCAGAATAAAGAAGTAATATTCAGAACATACGTCATAAACAGACTCTCTGAGAGCAGAGGAGAGCGACAACAAGAAGTGACAGCAAACAGCAGCAGAGGCTAACATTAGCTGCTCCACTTCTCTGTCTCAGCAGGGTGGAGCCGAGCCTCCGTGCAGCAGACAGACGGCAGAGATAGTGGAAAGTTGTCACAACTTCATTCAGTAATTCAACAAAAAGCTGCTCAAAAGAAGATGACGTCTCGTCCTATATCTCGTTTGCTCAATATACCACTCAGCCCTAAAACAACGTAACGTTTTGGAGTGTACAGATATGTTCAGCTCACTATGAGACTGGCGGCACACATTATACTATGGTGGGCCGCCACAGTCTATATAATTAATGGGAAACATTGGTGTTTTAAAGCTGCCTTGAAAGAATCTGATTACCGGAGAGATACTTGGCTAACATTGCACACTGTTTACTGACTGTGTGTTATTTACTCGTTTTGTAGCCCTCATTTACTCTGAGAGTTCTTTTGAAAAATACTCTGCTTTCTTTGGCTTGCTTTGTGAACATCCTTCTTCATCAGTCTCATTTATTTCGGCTCCCCACAAATTCAGAGTGTGGGTGGCGTAAAGACTGAGATTTGCGAGCAAATGCCTGCCGTTACAATCCAGCTAAACACACTCGGAAACCCAAAACAATGAACAGGAAGTTGAACATTTTTTTTTGTGACTATAGAGCTGCTGATTGTTATCATTTTTCTCCATTGCAGATGACCAGTCGGATGACGATTCTAGTGCTTCTGTTGCTGATCTTGGTTACTCACCAGATAAAGAAGGGAGAACACAACTTCACGTTAAAGACCCCGACCATCTTGAACAGCCCCTTGGAAAGGACTTTGAAAAACCCTGGCTGTCACCCTGCCGTGAAGTGTCACAACAGATATCTCTAAGTCCTTTGAAATGTCCTGACTTCGAGGATACACCGGAAGAGGGGAGTAGACAACAAAAGTCAAGGAGGACCTCAATAAGAATCAAGTCAATAGACAAACACAAAGCTGTAGGTTTATCAGAAAGTCCTCGCCAGGGGAGGAGATCTGATGACGGCAAGGACATTTGCAAAGAAAAAAGGCGATCACAGATAAAATCTTTGAGTCCTGCTGCTAAAAAAAACGAACAGTTGCCTAACAAATCTGAAAAGGGAAAGCGAAGAACTAAATCTGCAAAATCCTTTACAGAGACTAAGACCACTGATTGTCCCGATACTGTGAACTCTTCTGGTCGCCTCTCATCAACAGCCACGTTAGCTGCTGCTGCTGAATTATCAAAAGAAACTACTTCTTCATTACAGAAAGTGGACCAGAAAACAACCAAACGAGCCAGACCATCATTTTCTGCCCTGGTACAATCTCTCACGTTGCCCACTGAATCTCAAAATGTCGCTTCAGTTTCCACTGATACAGATGATAATGTGTTTGAGGACTATTTCTCTCCAGCTAACCACCACAAGAAATCACAAAGGCCTCTTTTGCGTAATCTATCTTTGGAGAGCGACTTTCAGGTTCCTTTTGAGTTGGACTCTGTCCCAAAGAAAAGAAAACAAAGAAGAAGTGAAAGCACTGGATTAGAAACTATGAAAAAGAGGAAACTAGAGGAAAGTCAAAGTGACACTGAGCCTAAAAGTCATCCCCAACAGGATGATAAAAAATCTCTGATCAAAGGCAGAAGACAAAGTTTATTACCGTTTAGAAGCACCAGTGAAACAACTACTGAGCAACAAAAACAGAGAAAATCATCCTCTGTGCAACAAGCAAAGATAACAGAGGATAACACGGCACTGAAGCTGCAGACAAACTCTGATGTTGATGACCTTTCTCACACGTTGGAAAGTGAGTAGTAAGGGAACCAAAGCTTAATAAGGATGAGCCAGATTGTCAGATTTTATATAACGTCCTCTTAATTATGAACTGAACAACTGAGCAAAATGCAGTATTACTAAATGTTTTTAAACTCTCAAACTATATCTGTAATCCCTGGGTCATGTATGTGATTTCAAAAGGTTTTTTTCTTCAGGTGAATTTTTGGATGTCGTACTTTAAAGGGAAGAATAAAGAAATGGTACTAACATAAAAGAATAAGGAGTTTTTTTATATGAATATTCTTATAATATACCATATGTGTATTTGTTTCTCTTTTAAAGACATAATTTGTACCATACCTCAGGTGTATTCACATATTTTGCATCATTTCAGAGTTAGAGATGTGTTCTCTCCGAGTCTTTTTGGGTTTCTTTTGGTTTTCTCTTGTGATTCAAAGACACACAAGTAAAGTAAACTGGGAGCTCTGTATTTGTTTGTCTGTCAATATGTGGTCGACTCCAGCAACCACCCAACACACACTCAACCCAAAGACCCTGAACAGGAGAAGTACTGCAATTTGGAATATTGATTAATGTAAATATAGACAGAAAATCAGCATTTAATGTATTAACAGGTCATAATGTAAAATCAAAACCTGTCTCAGTTCTGTTAAGAAACATTTACTAGCTGAAACACATCTTGATCTATCAGAAAACATTAATAACTTAGGTTTAGTGTAAGACCTCATTTTCCTTTGAAGCCATTTAGATTATTGCATTTCATGACATTTAAATAATGTATCTTTAACATTAATAGAAAGGGTGCTCGAACGAATATTTGAATATACGTCTACATCTTAGTTAAAAGAATTACTCTTGTTAGTCATCTAGTCGTTAGGTGGTATGTCAAGCACTTTAAAAATGGGAGTTTAATATTGCAGTTTGATGCAGGGATGAATGAAACCGAAATATACAAACATGAATGCACACAACAAAAACAGTGCCTGCTGTGTGATTGCTTGACTGACACAACCCCCCCTCCTCCTCCTGTACACTGTTATCAGTTGTTTTCCTTTTTTGCAAATGTAGGTAGAGGAAATGAACGTACAGATGCAGCTGGTTTAGCAGAGATCCCCTCTGAAGACGAGGAGAATCACAATAAGCAAGTCGGCTTGGATCTTCAAAAAATGATCAACAAGACAAAGGTAACAAGGCAGCATGATTTGTTTCTGTACAATTATTCCACTCTACTGTGATTTGGGATTTCACTGTGAGTGTTAATGATGATTGAATTTTTTGATTGCTTCGTATTTTCTGTACAACAAATTAGAAAAACTATTCCTAAAAGTGCACGTTGATGGTAGATGTAGTACAATGTTACTAAGGAAAAACCTGTAAAAACCCTCCACTGGGAATCTTACTCATTAATGAAAGATAAAGCTCTGTTATGAAATGTCATGTTCATTGCTGTATTTTGACTAAAATGCATGTACTTAACTTTAACAGTGTTTTACTTTTCTCTTTTCTACTACAAAAATCCAGAAAACCTATTAGATTGTAAAAACAAAACAAAAGTGTTAAGTTTGATTCCTTTCTGTGTGTCCTTTAAACCTTCTTCCGTTTTTCTATGGCAGCTGCATTGAAGATATGACAAAATCCTTTCACCGCCCCCTCCACTTTTTTTTTCTCTTTATGATAAAGGAGGGTTAGGAAGTAAACTAACCATCAGTAGCACATTGCTGCTGGTGTGAGTAATTCCTTTTTCAGTATTTCCTCTGTAAGGTCATACACCTCCATGTCTGTAGGCGTTTGACGCATCCAGCCAAGAGGCTCTGTCTGGTCCTGAGGGTTTCCTGTGTTTTGCCTCTGTGATGGTAGCATATAACTTCCTCGCCTGTGAAATGCACCTGGACTCTGTTTTCGTTACGCTGGTAACCTCAATAAGCCGTAGCTGAAAAAAGCCAAACATTACGTCATATCCCCCGGAGAACTGTTTAAAGTTGACTTTATTGTAACCTGATTACAGGAAGGTTGCAGTTATTGCTCTGGGTTCTGTGAAGATCATGATAACAGATGAATGTTCAAATCAATTTTAGGGAGTATTGATAAACAGTCATCCATGATAATGACTGGGATGTCACACCTGCAGGGATCACCCATCTTTGAAAGTGCAGATTGATATAAAAATGATAAGTTTCATGTTACTCCAGCTGTGATATAAACAGTGCCAAACAAATTGCGATTGTGTAAGAAAGTTAAGGACTGTTAGATTTAAATGAAAAGTAATCCTGAAATGTGATCAGAATACACAATAATTATAAGTATTAATTGCATTATTATTCATACAATTTTGTTTGTTTTAAGTGTGTTACAAAAAGCTCAATGATGAATCTAGAGGAGCCTCCTGGTTGCCCAGTTTGTCTGAGATGTGTGTATAAACCAAAGAACATTGCTGCATTTCAGCGTTGTCACATCATCCATCTATTTCTCTCATGGCTCCTCTTTTTTTTTTTTTTTTTTTTTTACTATTGACTGAAAGTAAATGTCTTTTAAAAATCTTTTAATCTACATTTAATCTCTTCTGTCCACTGCATTATGATTTCTTTAACATTAAAACTTTTGAAAATGTTCACAAATTCACTTTCGATGTAAGATTATTTGAAAAGTTAAAGTCAGACCTTTCTGTGGCCGTGTTCACAAAGCCTTTTGTCTGATATTCAAGTTGCTGTTTATGTAAACCGCTCTTCAGTCGTGAGAAGCGCTTCAATCTATTATTTCTATGGTCCATGCTCCCTTTTACAATTGGCTCTCACAAAGTCAATTGACCTCAATTTATGCAGAGACCCATCTGGCCTCTCTTTGATTTTCTGAATAGCGTCATTTTCAGTGTGTGCAGAGTAGCAGCCATTAAGGAGACCCAGCCATCAAGGAGACCCAGTCACATGATAAAGAATTTCTTTCATTCCCAGGGAGTAATTCTGTTCATAGGCAGTGCTGCAGTTCATGCCGGCTTTTTGTGTTATGTGTATCACGTTCTTCAAGGCCTGCTTTCATTTGCTTTCACCTGAACATATTCCCTGCATAAGATAAGACTCCACTGAGGAATCTTCAGAGTAACTACTCATACTTGGAGTTGTTTGACTAATTTTAAACAGACAGCTATACTTGTCACCTGTAGTGTTAACAGATTATCCTCCCGTGGATCATTAGCAAACTGGAATATGTAGAATAATCATTTTTTCTCAGAGAAACATTTATCAGGATATGTGGAGCAACAGTTATGGGGTAACAGTAACTAACTCATTGGCATCCCTACTTCCTTATCAGGAATGATATGATGTTTGAGTGGTGTGAGCGGGGTCAGTGTA
Source organism: Scomber scombrus (assembly GCF_963691925.1). Taxonomy (NCBI): domain Eukaryota; kingdom Metazoa; phylum Chordata; class Actinopteri; order Scombriformes; family Scombridae; genus Scomber; species Scomber scombrus. The sequence continues at coordinate 13,478,429 of NC_084981.1, read as the reverse complement.
CTGTTTTGGCACCGCTGTGTTCAGCAGGCCTTAACCCCTGACTTCCAGCTGCGGGGCCAGATATCAGAGTCTGGCAGGAAAGGGCCCAGTGGTCCTGTTTGGTCCTGCTGCTCAGGTGTTTGTGTTGATGACGGCAAGTTTTACTGGGGACAAAGTACATAGCAGGATGGCCCACAGTCGCCAGGCTTGTCCAGTTAGAGCGGTTCTGATTTTTTTTTTTCCCTACTCTTGGCCTTGATGTTTGATTTCCTTTTTGTTCTCTGTGCAACTATTTATCCGACAGGGTTATCGAAAGTGCACGGTCTGTCTGACTGTTGAATAATGATCCTTTTACTTGTTCAGTGCTGTATCATTAAACAAACATATTACACATAATATTTCCAGGGTTTTTTGACATTTCTACTTATAAGTGATATTAAGAGGAAGGAAGCCAAATCTAATCTGTAGCTGCCTCACTGATATTTAATTCCACTATTTAAATCCACTGTGGGTTTCCTTGGGTGGTGACACATTGTGAGGCATAGAAGCACACCCTAAATATAAACCTGGTGTGAAAGCATTAAACACTGAACTATCCAAATGCATCTTCAACAACATGTTGCTTAATGGTGTCAAATATTTCTTCATCTCTTGCAATTTGTTTGTTCAACTTTAGCTTAGTTTTAATTAGTGTCTCAAGTTCTTCTTAATCTTTGTTTCAGATGAGAACATTAGTCATGACGAGCATGCCCACTGAGTAAGTACCTTAAACATTTAAAATGACATTTGACTTTGGCATTTGTGACAAGTTCTGTTTAATCATTTGTGTTGGATGCTTTCTTCTCTATTATGCACCTCTCATAGGAAGCAGAGCACAGTGATGCAGGTGGTGAAGACACTGGGTGGATTCTCTATCGTTGACCGAGTGTGTGAGAGCACAACTCACGTGGTGTCTGGGGGTCCCAGGCGGACTCTCAATATTCTGTTGGGCATAGCTCGTGGCTGTTGGATCCTCTCTTTTGAATGGGTAAGCAGTTTCTTGATGTTTCGAAGCCTTCACATGACATTGTTTTTAACTGATGATAAAGTATTGTACAACGTTTTGATTTTTCCTAAGTAGATCCTGTGGTGTTTGGAGCAGAGGCAGTGGATTCCAGAGGAGCCATATGAACTCTCAGACCAGTTTCCTGCAGCACAAGTGAGTACCAGTGCTAGTGTAACAGTACTAGTAAAGGCCCCTTTATTTACGCTGGGATTTTGGACTGTTTGAGTCGAAAGTTGACAGTTATTAGAGAAATGTGGTAAAATCCACTCCAAAACAGTGGTCTTAGATCTCACTGTCAGACACGTCCACTGTAAAAAAAAAAAGTTGCTGTAACTTTGCCCTGATTTCAAAACATATGGTGCTTCTCGTTTTTCTATCTACTGCACATCGTAGGGCTGTGATTCAACAACCCAGGGCACACAATCTGACATGCCTAAAACTGATATTGTGCAGTCTGACACAGATTGTGACCAAGATCTTATCATCTTATCATCTCACACAATGTGACTTGCACAGTCGCTTTTGTCACAAAGTCTAAATACATCTAAAGAGTGTCGACACAAATACTGCCGGCATTAATCTTCACTATAAACCCTATCATTTTGAGTCATATTTATCAATACATGGAACTCATTAATATATTTTACAATAAAAAGATCTTTATATTTTCGATATAGACAAAAACATTTTGTGAACCATGACATTGATGGTTTAAATGTTTCAGTGTTATGATAAATCTGGTCCCTAATTTTCTCTATACAAATCATCTTTGCTGCGTCCCATTTTGACCCCCAAACTAATAAAGGCTCGTAAAACCAAAGCAGGGGAAGTCGGTCGGAAACCTGCTAATTTTTATTGCCAGTCATCCATTTTCAGTCGACTTGTTTTTTCTGAAGCATCCTGTGTGAAATGTGGATGTTGCCTCTTCCTGAACTCGTCATTCATGAATGACTGTCCTCTCCTGCCACTGCGAGGGAATACATGAGGTCTTGATGCAGACAAATGTCAACACATTTCCTCTTGATATTGAATGATGGCTTTTGTTGTGACAGACAAAATATTTTTATGTCCCTGCGGTCTTTTATCATTATTTTTTACTCTTTTGGATGTATCCAGCGTTTGGCAAACCACGTTTCCCTCGTATATTCGGTTTCTATGCTGTGTACTGCGTGATATTGCCTTTAGCAGTTGTCAATATTAATGGAAGAAACAGATTTCAAAAGCAGGTGTTCATTCATTTAACTGATTTCCAAAAAATGGTAAAATAGCACAACATCAATATCGCAATATATAAATGACATAAGCCTTGAAGAGGATTTTATCCATACTGACCACTGTGAGCTATACTTATATCACTCTTCTGAAGATATGGAAATTACAATTTGAATGTGTAGTTAAACTGTGGTTGGTGACCTTAAAAGCAACAACAAACAATGCAAGTTTGGGGCATGTTTAATTTATTATTTATTTTGGACTAGATGCATGAAAAGATGAAAAATACATTGCTGAAAAGATTGTAGTGATCTGGTCATTGTGCGTTGACTAGGCTGTTAATTGTGGTAGTTTAGAAAAAGACTTCTGAGTTAAAGTTTATATCTTTAGCAGTTTGCTTTGTGGTTGTGTTAAATATTCATCTTCATCATGTATATAATGAAAGGCAGGGCAAACCTAAAGTCTGTGTTTAATGTGAGAAAGTCATCTTAATTTTCTCATAAAATCTGTTTGTTGTAGATTCAAACAAAACATTACATAAATAAAATACATAGCAAAAAGATACGTCAAAAACTATTATATTAAAAAATTCCTCTTGGTTTATGTGCAATGTAAATGCTAACTAGCTAGGAACTAGCATTCAGGAAGAATTAATTGGATCTCTATCATTTACAATAATATTAAATATCATCGTCTGAATCTACACATAAATTAAACAGCAAATGTACATACATTCTCTGTGAGAAAATCTTAACTCAAACATTTTATGTGATATTTGTATTCAACAGAAACTTTTCCAGAGTAAATAACAATAAGGAGCCAATTGTTTTACCACCCATTTGTATGTTGTACCATCCTCTTTTTTACAATGACATATGCAGCTATGAGTTAAACTAATGCTTAGTTATATCAAAATCTTTCAAGAAATCTTCTCTCCTGTGTGGTTAGCTAGCTGTTACTCAGTGTAATTACAAATGCCTATAGTTGTCTACACATCCCCCAGTCTGAATAAATATTAATATATACACTAGGGCTGTCAAAGTTAACGCAAATTCGTTTTGTGTCTGTGTGTTTGTTTGTGTGAGTGAGTGTGTGTGTGAGCGAGGAAGAGAGAGACAGATTGTGTGTGAACGGGTGAGTGAATGTAACTAGTTCCTAACTGATATCATAACTGGCAGCAGATTTTTGGTGCATGCAGTATTTCATTGTTCTGGATTGTTTCAATAATAATAAACAGTTGCATAAAGCAAGCATATGTATCCACTCCCATGTTAATAAGAGTATAAAAAACTTAACAAATATTCATTTAAGGTACATTTAGAAAAAAAGAAAAAAATGTGCGGCTTCAGGGACAGGAGGGGAGGAATGGGGGCAGAATGAGACAAGTTAGTTAAGGAAACTATGGTTGCTTTATGGTTCATGTTTAAATTATTCTTTATAAAGTCTAATTTAAGATTTAATCTTTGCCGGTTATCTCATGACAATCATGCGATTAATCGAGATTAAATATTTTAATCGATTGACAGCCCTAATATACACATTTTTCATTGTCACTTTGACAGTCAATGTTTCACAATTTTGCCATAGCAACCCATTTTGTTCAAATCATTAAACACAGACATGTACAAAATGTGCCTTTGTAGAAATTACATCATGAGGTGCTTTGGATCCCTTGAGTATCTTTACGTTTTGGTTGTAGTGTAAGTCGCAGAGTTTTCCTTCCCACTGTGATTAATCTGAGAAGTCCACCGGTCTGATCATCATCATGGTGGTCTTCAGTGAGTAGCCCGAGCCTTTCCAATAGTACCATTTGATTCCATTGAAGCGATTTGAGTTTTGGCCTTGTTGGTAATACATCCCATTTAAATTGGATGGACCACAAGCATCAAACCACCAACCTAGAACATAAGAACTTATATCATCAATTTAAATGAAATTTTAGAGATAATGAATTTGAGTCTGTATAGAACAAGGATGGTGATGTCTTGTATGTTGTATGATGTTAACCTGTTTTAGGAATGGGCTAGTGTGGTGAACTTCAAACAGTATTTATCTCTAGCTCTCTTTAAAGTGTATAAAGTTGGGATCTTAAAGAGCAAATGAACATTAAATGCCATATTTCACAATACAAACACAGTTATATGCTTCTGTTGAGTATATTTAATGTACTTTTCAACTGTGTTCCACTTGTAGCATCAGCTTACAGTATCAATCTCAAGGCTTTATGTGAGCAGCTAGCTGAAGTACATTCCTCTCTTCATGTCATGATGTCAAGGCAGGCATTTCAGTAACAGCTACAGCAAAACTACTACTGCCTATTGGAGAGAGAGATCATTATTTGTAATGGACACTTTTTGTTTTAAGTCCCCACGGAACTTTTTTCATTTTCATCAGTGTTCGGTGGGCACACACTGGCAGATAACTTTATACACCGTCTAAGGCAGAAATAACTGATTTGTCATACCTACGAACTGTACATTTGAACTGTCTTCATTATTTAAGTATAAGAAATGTTGATTTTTCCAGTTCAAAAAAATAAATTATGATAAGGAGCTCATATGGTTTGTAAAACTATGGTCTCCCATTTTAGGAACCTCGCTAAAGCTGCCATCTAAAGTATACATTGAGTTACGTAAAGGTGAATACCCGATAAGTTGTATGTTCCATGATTATAATGGGTGAGGCAGCAGCTAAGATCCACTCCCTGTTACGATTTTTAGGATTGTTGCCGCTCCAAAATCCATTGCAATTACAGAATGCACAACTTGGAGGGTATTATCCTCCTTAAACCATGGCCACTTGCCAACAAAATCAGATTCTCAGCCCACAAGAATAGAGATTAGTGCTGCATCCTGCTCCACAATATTATAAAACTGTCTTTCCAGCTCAGATAACCAAGTAGGCTCATACACACACTCTCTCTCTTTCAGGCACTTAGAGGTTGCCCCCACCCATCTCAAAGACACTGCTGTCTCTTTCCCTCTCTCACCTGTACCTGCAACTCTCCTTTATGTCCGTGCTGTTGTGGTCATAATTCGTCCCTCCTTTCTCCCCCAGCTGTCCCTCAGATCTGCAGTGTTTAGCTTCACTGTAGCTAATGTAGCTCATTTCAGAAGCACTCTGTCATTATCCTGCTGTTGATTTGGATTTCCAGATTCATGCAGATATAAAAAAAATTGCTCTCTCTAAGAAGCAGTTTACCTGTTTTATTTTATTGTTTACACAAATACCCAAGCTGGTTATACTGTCCTGGACTTCTGTTGCCTCACTTGATAATCAAAGTACCGGGTTATAAAGTCTTTCTTCAATTCTTAGTAACTACTTGCTAGTTTCCAACCAGTGATTTACTAAATTAAGTTTTAATGGTGCAGCCACCATTAAAACTTAAGAAATGTCTCATCCAGTAGTAATGAACAATTTGCAGATGGTGCTAGGAAACATCTGTACTGCCATTTAATAAGAAGCAACCATCTGTGTATCATCACAAACTGTAACATTACTTCCAAAAGATATAATAACTTAGTTTGTGCAGCCAGTTTTAACTTAGAGATGCACAAGTCTCCTCTTGGTAAACACTTACAGATACATTTTAATTTATGAACAGTTGGTGCAACAAGCCCCTGTTACTAAAATGAAAATGTTCAGTGGCCATGGGGTAAAGCTACTACACATCTGTGCTGTCTGCTGCTGTCAGTGTACATGTCCCCTTGGTAGTATATTTGGGGCTTAACAGTTTAGATCAGTTCAAATTTATTTATGTATTTATTAGATACACCTGCAAAGTTTAATACAATTCAATACAATAACCCTGCCATAATGCTCTCTGTGTGAAACTTATTTTTGACACAGTATGAGAGAGGAGTTGATTCAACTCTGTTGTAATTAATGTTATTAGTTGGTGCTCTGTACTTCAAGATGTTTCTAATAATTTTTCATCTACATACAGATGAATTCAATCTTCTGTTCGTTCATGATGGGCAGCTTCATATTTGTAAAAGCAGACTCTGCATTACTCTTTTTATTGGATCTCTGCCACTCTGTCATGGTTGTGCCTCATATGAATATGGAGAGACCCCTGTGAAAGACCCCTCATGGGAAAAGGGGATAGGGTTAGGGTTTTCATGCTTTCATGCTCCCTTGGCAGACCTCGATACAGAGAGAGACAAAATTCTGGCAGCTGAGTCACGTTCAAAGGAATGGAGGAGGACCTCTAAGCTATGAGAGGAGAAAGGGAAAAGCTCTGTTCCCAGGCTATTAATGTCAGCCATTGTAGAGGCTGAATTCCCTAATGAGTTGATCAGTGATTAACTCTGAGTTAATTGTGCTCTTTGACCAGAAATGTACGGGAGCCCTTAAAATGCCCTTGAAAATTTCTGGAGGAAGTGCCAAGAAATATTTGGGTGGCTGGGAATTTGTTCCGCAAAATGTGCACATTAAAAATTGATGCCATCATTGTACTTTGCTGATAAGCACAATTGCAAAAAGCACAAGTTATTTACAAAAGAGTTTCTTACCCCCTGTTGTCAGTTGTGAACATTTGCAAACACATTTGTCGTTGTCTGCATCCTTTGTACTGAAATCACTTCCTGGCTGCCCAATGCTGCTTATTTTGCCTGCTGTTCCACTGAAGCCTTTAAGGTGTATCCTGTAGAATGGAAAAGGAAAAATGAAGGAAGGAGGAGGAGGAACTCTGTAATTGCTGTTCCTCAAAAGGCAACTGACTAATGCTGTTTGTATCTTTAGGTACACTGCTACTGGATACTATGGCATAGATTTTATATATATTGCAATTGTATACTTTTTTTTGGCTACATTTTTTTTTTTGACAAAGCATTCGTAGTATAATTTGTGCTATTTCTTATTATTTGGAATTATTGAGTCAACCAACTAAAGACCACACTGGCCATAGTCAAGTAGGCCTGGGGCCTGAATAGAAGTGTGATGAACTGGAGCATTTCAAGGTCTGTTTGTCAAAGAAAGTCATTCCATACTTGAAATCAGCTTTTGTATGGAAAGGAAAATACTACTGAAGGTCGTGTTGTTGCCAAGAGGTGCAGACTGAATGTTAGAGATCCAAGACATATTATGTATTTCCTATTTTTCAAATGCTGGCAAGTTTTATTACATTTTCTTTGGCCTAACGCCAGTACATCATTCTCAGGAAGTAAATACTATGAAGCAACATCATCATTCAGAGGTATTTATATAGCATGTTTTCCGTAAGACTGTGATTGTGGACTAGTCTTTTCAATTGTAGTTACTAGGTCTGTGTATGACAGATACAAATGTAGAGTTAATCTGTCTCACATATTAGTGGTAAGAATAAAAAAAACAGGCCACATTCATTGGAAAATCACCACAAATACTGTCAGTATGTCCATTAAAACACACTTATCTTTACTGTCAATGAACGAATTGTAGATAATTGGTTTAATAATCACTGAATTTCAGATTGAATCATTAAACTTCATTATTAATTTTATTACTTTCACTCTGTGGACCCAAGTTAGTCGAGAATGTTTTACTATAAAACCAAATATCTTGTGCTTTTAGCTTTGAGAAGATGTTCATGCATGAAATTAGGTGTTATACCCCTACATTACAGTAGCATTATTCCAAAGATGATGCTTCAGAGTTGCTTTTTGTTTGTTTGGGAATGCACCTTGTTTTAAATTAACATAGTTGTTAATTTATTCATAATGATTTGCTTTTGAGGCTGTGCTTTAATTATGCTTCTTGATTGAGCTGTTGGTATGTTGTCAGGATAGCAGACTTCAAAAATACGAGACATTTTGTTATTCGCTGGCGGGCTTCTTTGTCCTCAATAGCCTGAGTTCCATGAGACGTGGGATTTTGGCTCTAAGCAGAAACTAGAAAAGCATAATTGTCAACTAATATCTGACACATTCATTACTAAGGGGAAAAGCTTTTGACATTGTTAACACAACCAACCTGTAATTCTGTGCCTCGCCATCAAGAGAAAACTGGTCATATTGGGAGAATCCAGAGTTTCCTTCCCAGTCGCCCAGCTGGATCCTTAGTTTGTAAGATTGTTGAGTTGTCAATCTGGAGACAAATTCATTTCCCAACCAAAATTCACCCGAAGCTTCTCCAAACCCCTGCAAAGACACACAGGAACATTTAAAGGGGATCTATTATGCTGATTTCCATCTCTATATTTTTATTCTGGGACTCCACTAGAGTAGATTTGTATGATTCACAGTTCAGAAAAGTCCTTATTTATCTAATACTGGCGCTTTATGTAGCCCCTCAGGTCAGGTACCTTCTCTTTAAGGCCCCCCTCCGGATGAACCCACTCTGTTCTGTTTGGCCAGTTTGCTATACGTTTACCTCATTATTTGACCACATGTAATATGAACATCTGAAATTGTAACTTAAATTAAATATATGACTGAAAATAAGGAAAAGCAGAATAAGTCCCCTGTAATTAAACCTGCAGTAAAGGCGTGTAGATTTTCTACTAACAAAACAGCAAATAGACAAATCGAGGTACACTATGTTCTTTACACAGCTTTGCTACATTGAAAGGTGTTTTGTGTTGTAATCATTGCTCTGTTGGGACTTTTTTGGCATCTCCTACTTGGTGTAGACAGAGCAGGTCACTATTTTTGGAAATCATCTAGATGCTTTTATGATTGTGGTTATTAAGCAATGTCATGTGAATTTACAAAAATACTCAATATGCTTTGATCAGATCTGCTACTTGAAAAATGGCAAATAGCTAAAATATTTTACTGTCTTGAAATGTTGGAGGACTTTGCTGGCAATATTTTCATGAATAGCAGACGGTTATCATGCAGAAGTATTTCTATTTAGCCTTTTCTTCTTTGCAGTCACGAGACCCTGAAAACTCTTCCAGTCGATAGTCAAAACCAAATCTGTCTACAGCATTGTGCATTTGGCATTAAAACCGTAGCCTAGGTTATATTTTCTCAAGGAAAGGACTCCTCCTTGATAGCTTTTTACCTTTTTAAACTCTTGCCACGTACGGTGAAAGTCAACACGGCCGTCAAAGCGTTTTTGTAGCACTGTCCAGCCTCCTCCCTCCGTCTCCATGTCACAGAAAGCCTTCAGACAAAAGGAAGAAGAGGGCACCCAATTAATAATTCACAATCAATGTTCTGTAAAGAATTCATGCTCATTTATAATTTGACAAAGGCATCTTATATCAATTTAGCTTAAACAAACGATAGCTGCAGTGAAGAGATGCAGGATTGAGGTCTGAGTCTTACTGGCTGAAAAGTATCTAAGGAGATCACAGTTTTAGCTCAGGCATGCACGTCATTAATAGAGGTCTGAGAACATTTTAATTGAACTACCCCGCCCTCAAACACAATACTGTTTGAACACTTCATCCTGGGATCTGCAGTGTTTATGCATTTAAAGGTTGTGTAAGTGCGTGTATGTTTGCATTATGTAACCGCATTATGTGTGCATGTTCACACGTACATGCAGAGTGATCCTCTTCTGTAGTACCGGGTAATTAAACTAACAATTTTTTAAAATCCAGTCATAGCCGGCTTGAAATTGGTGAACAGAGTTACTTTACCTTAACCTCCAGAGTCGTGTTGGGTAACGTGAGGGTGTAGACGCCACTCTGGGTGTTTCCGGACTTGAAGACAGCAGCACAGTCCATGTATGTGGTGGGAGTATCCTGCATCATGGCGGTTGAGGTCTCTGCAGAAGAAATAAGTTTTGGTAATTCGACAGCACAACTTTGTTTAGCATTCCTGTTCTCTTGTGATGAGGTCACATTTTCTGACTAAAAAGGTCACATACACTGTCTCTTTTCACAGCAGACATGTTGGCTTGTCACAGTGCAGGTGTTACTAATAACATTAAAAATGGCTTTTTTTTCTATTCAAGTGTCTCAGTAAACCGTGACAGTGAGCCACAGTACCAGGACTCTGAAATTGAAGCAGCTAAATAGCCTTCAGCCTTCATTAATTTTATTTATTTACACTTGTGATTTACTGACTATGACATTTGAAAAGCCCTACTTCAGTGTGACGGCTTTGAAAGTGAGGCTTGTGTTCTGTCCAATACAACAGCACTATCATACCTTGCAGCCTCAAAAACACGCACAAAACCTTGGCATACAGGTCAAGGTGTTTTCACTGTTTGAATATGATACTTAAGGGTGACTTTCATGTGTCATTATATTGTAAAGGAGTCCTCATGGCCTTGTACTGGTGACCCACCTTGAGCTGTGCCCATAGAGAAGGTGTGAATGAGGTTGTTGACGGTGTCGAGCAGCTCCTGTTGCTGATGCTGCAGGACGGAGTTGTTAGAGGAGACTTTGAACAGCTGCTGCTCCAGCTGGCCTATGATGGCTGTCTGCTTCTGTATTAGAGTCTGAAGCTGCTCCTTTTCTTCTCGAAGCGTCTTCAGCTCCACCTGCCTCTGTTCCTCCATCCCGTCCACCTTCTTCTCCAGAAAGCTGAGGAGAAGCAGGAGACAAGTTCAGATTTTGCCTTTGCCTTTGCTTTCTGCATAAGCCTACACAGCTGTTCTGTTAGTGACCCTTAAAATTAGTTTTCAGATTTTTAAAAGAGCACATATGAAGGATTTCAAAAAAATATTTTCCAGGTTGAAAATCACAGTGTTTTAAGAAATGTATTTTTTGGCTATTAACCTTTTATTAATGCACTTTGTAGCCATGTGATTGAGAGCCCTCACCTGTTTTTGTCACTCAGCTTGCTTATTTCGTTTGTTTGGATAATTAGTTGTTTTTCCAGTTTGTTGGTTGATATGGAATTCTCAAGAAGTTGGCGCTCAAGTCGAGTTGTATGAGTAATTACCTAGAAATACAAGAACAAGGTAAAACAGTTCAATCAGGCTGTGTCCCGTAGGTACCCTTAAAATGTGTCAAACGTTTGTGTCATTAATTCACAACTTGAAACAGGATATGTTCTTATGTTACACCAGAGACAGCTAAATATTTAAGAACTATTTCATGCCATTGCATCTGACATTTCTCAATTTTGATGTTCAATATTGTATCTGGACAGGATATGATTTGGAGAAATGTAGGAAAATGAAGTAAAAAGGCAGCCAAGAAGATATAAAAGTACAAATAGATAGAAAAGAACAATAAACATCTAAGTATTAAAAACAATATAACACTCCTAACATATTTTTCATAATAATTAGGATATTTATTTCTATATTCCATTCATGGATCAGGTTCAACACCAGCTCAGTTTACACCTCTAGAGGGAACAAACAGCAGTTTGCAAAGTGGAAAAATGTGACAGGAAAGAACAACCCAACTTCCAATAGAGCAGACATACCTGAACTAGGGAAACAAGAATCCATGTAGTCTCACAGACAGACGTATTGAACTAAATTCTGGGGTTGGGGACCTTGCCTCTAGTTTCCCAGTTCGGAGGAACTGAACTCAGCAAAAAGCAGGTTGTTTACATGGATCATAGCAATGTGTCTCCAATGGAGCTGTTGATGTCTTTGAACAGACGGATGTCAGATTGTGACAAACTGATAGACCCTTTCTGTGGGAATACAAGTGTGCTAATAACAGGAAATGCTGTACAGTTGGCTCACATAAGGTCATTGACGTGTAGTCACAATAATAAACTGACGCAGTCATGCCTGTTTTTCCCTATTTTTTAACACCCTGAAGCTACACCATTTAATGCAGCGTATCTTAGAGCTCACTCCGGCTTTCATGTGGAACGGAAAGGGATATTAAACATACAAATACATCCAAGTCACTGTAAAAACAACTGATGAACTTACACATTTTCACTAGTGTGTTATTTTGGTCAGACGTCAGTCATGTGTATACAGTATGTGTTTTGCCTTCTGTGTTTAAAGAAAACAGGCGGAGCAGCCTCACCTGTGCTTCCACGTTGGTCAGTTTCCTTGTCTGCTCTGCAGTTTGACTCAGCAGGTTCGTCCCAATTTCGATCATCGTGGCCGTGTGGTTGTGCACAGCGGTCTGCTGGATTTGTACCATGTCCTGCTTCATGCTGTCCTGTATGTAGTTCTCAAGCTGCAGCACAGGATAAAGGCAGTTATCAGTAAAAGTAGCTGCTACACTTGCAGTGGTTTTATAGTGCCTGCACAGACCTGCTTTACATTCATACAGTATTTTACAGATTGACAGCTCGGAGCTGCTCTCCACAATCTGCTACTGTGATGTTGAACACAGAGCAGCTCTGTTTCTTTCTGAGGTTTTAAAGGCCTTTCTCAAGACAAGTTTGAGAAGTCACTTGTTCTCTTTTCTGTTCAGATTTGCCCTGTTGGTTCAGGGACTGACATCAATTTGAATATTCATTGTACACTGACTGGAATGTACTTACACCATTGTCATAGAGAGCGAGGATTCAAGGGAACACTTACATAATTTTACATTAACCGACACACTATTATTATTATCGGGTGTGTAGTCATGCTTTACAGGAAAGTCATTTAAGAGAAAAAAGTCACAGTGTATTATGTTCAAACTCAGGAACCTCTGTGGACATGACATAGAATAAATTATGTATATTTCAGGGTTATGCTACTTTTACACAATAGCTGGAATAGGTAATTATCAGTTTCAGAAGTGTGTATTCCCATCATATTTAGTGTATTGTATTCTAAAATTGCATGAGAATATGTATGTACATATTATGTATTTATTTGGAAATCAAGTTGTCCTGTGACGAGTCATTTTTAATCCTCTGTATTACATCCTGGAAAATATTTTATAAGCATCCTAAATTTGAGACATAAATCATTTAGGTGCCTTGAAGATCAAAATATGTCATGTGCTCCTAGAAAGATAATGAAATAATAAATTAATAAACCGACTCAAGATGATATAAAACATTTAGAGCTATGATGTAACCTCAAACTTTCCGGCCAAAGGAATTTTACAGTGGCTTGTAGTGAAGATGCCTTCGCGGTGGGAAAAGGGCGATGTTTCATCTTTACCACATTTGTTCTTATGTACCTTACGGTATTGCCAGATTTAGACCGGGACCAATCATTAAGTTATTTCCTGCATGGTGTTCCTGATGGGCAATCAGGTCACACGACTCGTAAACAGGATGGAAGTGTTGAGTGAGGAGTTACATCCTTCATGACAGTATGACTTCTGTATAGCTGGAAACCGGCGTCAGTTGAATATCTTTGTCTTTTACGGTAAGTTTGCATAATCACGTTTGGTTATTTACTCGTCAGTTAGTAATGCGACCCTAAACAGCCTATTTTTATTATTATTTTTTCCCTGTGGTAAATACAACTAACAGCTGCAATTAGCGCTGATTTTGTTTGTCTTCCTTTCTTGTTCTTGGATACAAACACACACAGAGGCATGAATGGTAGGTTTACATTTGAAATCTTGGCAGGACGTCCCATTGACAGTCAATGATCTAATCAGTTGTTTACTCCGTCTGCCTCAAAGTCGTCAGTGAAGAATGACTGTGTTCCGCCTTCACACAAAAGCCTGACAACAGATTGTTTTCAGCAGCAAGTGCAGCGTAGATTCTTCAGTAACTAAGTGAAGATACTGTCTGATAATTTGATGGTTGTCTACTGTAAACTGTGATCTATTTTGAACTTGTTGATCATAAGTAGGCTGCTTTCTAGACACATAAAAATATTAATGTGACAGCACTGTGGAGTTATTAAGCTTTCAAGTGACAGTCTGATTCCTCTAAATTAGATGCTTTCTCAAGTTATTTAGGTGTGAGTTCTGCAATCTATTCACTAGTGTAAAACATTTATATGTATCAAGTCATCATTTCATCCCTTTTTTTTTAACCTACATACCCCTATTCACGGAAGCTGGGAGCTGAAACCTGTCACAACATTGAGTGGGTACATTTCACCTGATTCATCTTTCGAACTTAAGTAGAATTTCTTCATTTCTACACTCCCCATTTTTTCTTTGGGGCGACATTTATACCTTTTATTAGATGAAGAGGCAGATATGAAACATGGGAAGAGAGAGATGTGTAAGACATGCAACAAGGATCCATGCCTGGGATCGAACTAGGTGTCATGTGCAGTAACCATTCAGCCGACGGGGCGACGGGGCGCTCTCTCCATCACATAATTTTAGACCAACCTTTTTTTTTTTTTTTAAACTGTTAAACTGTGTGAGAAATGCAGCTTCTTCTGTGAAAACCTTCTCATTTTCACACCTCCATATTTCAGCACCTCATTTCTTTACCACATTAAAAATCTTGCCAGGCTCAACGATAAAGGATCGGTATATGTGTTTGGTAAGAACTAGTTTGAACAACGTTTTGTCCGACCGTCGCAGAAAGAAGTGTTTGTAGTTGTTTTGAATGGCTACACTTAAAGGCTGGGTGAAAAGAATGATATCATTAAAATGCGGGGATAGCAGCATACATTTTCAGACAGTCTCTCCTACCAGATGTTCACAGTGTTTCACTCTGTTGACATGAATAGTGTCAAGAATGAAAAAAAGAGACAAGAAAGAGAAGTTCATACCCCTGGCTTCTTTCTCACCTCTCGTCACAGCTGACAAATCGCTGTGTGAATTTGGTGTGAAATTATGTTCGATTGTTGTTTTTAGAAAGTTACAGAAACGGCCCTGCACAGCCCCCATAGCCTCTGACATCAGACAGGTAGGGAAAGGACAGAGTGTGGTGTCTGTTAAATAATATTTTTTGTGTAATTTTGCTGGGTTGCTAAATGTATTAATGGGAAATAACATACTTGCCTACTGATAAAGACCTTTATAGAGTCTAAGTCTAGCTTCCCCTTTTTGTCTCAGAGCCATATTTAATAGTGAGAAACCTGTATTATACTTGGGCGTTATCAGACATCATCTGTATAGTTAAAATACAGCTACAAATCACCTCTGTTCTTTATGGCAAAGCATCAAGTTCATTTTTGGAAGCAACATTTGCTTCGTGAAGCGTAACCATCTGTCTTCACACCTCAGCTGTGATATCGCCTCCTATATTCATCGTCTCCAGTGTAAAGTACAAACCAGAAATCACTAATGTGCCGTATATGTGCATCTAAATGTTAGATAAACTGTCAGTAATGCATCTTTGCAGGTGAGAGAGAGAAAGTATGAATGGACTTTGTTCACTTGCTTTGTAAGATTTCTAAAGAGACACTTGAGTGTGTCTGTGTATGTGTGCGTAGTTACTGAGTAGCAGCGTCCTGTTCATGAAGAACATCAAAGAAGAGTGCCCTCTGAGCTCTCCTGTGGAACAGATCAGAGCTTGTTTTTTGTTACGAGACGGGAATCGTGTGATCAAGCTGTGCAAAGTTCTCGTCTTGTCTGGCTCGTCTTGTATAGTTCTCATCGTTATTCACACTCTGAAGAGGGAGAGCAGAGGGAGTTGGAAAAGAGGCTGTTCAGTTCTTTCAAGTGCACAAGTAATGGCTCAGCAGACTGAAAAGAGAAGTATGCGTCCCTCGTGTGGACACCTGTGTTGAGTCTTTGTCAGTCGTCAAACTCATTATGTTCCTCTTCAGAGAAGGAAAGTGTCTCACAGGCACTCTGTGAACTTTTTGTGTTTTGTTGTGTTGTGTGAAAATATATCCTGGAGCTGCAACATGTCAATCCCTCACTTAGCCAACTAATATGATAATTGATTAATTGTTAGTTAGAGTTACTTTTCATAGCGCTGAAAGCTCTCAGACAGCGTGTCTGATGTCAGGCCGAGAAACTGTTTTAAGTTAATTTAATATTAAATCAATTTCGTTCCTGGAAACGTTAAAGGCTCACAAATCTTTTCTTGCTGTAATTCCTGTTTTCAAGTAAAAATCCCAAATAATTGACAGTTTTAGGTTCTCAAATATGAGAATTTCTTGCCTTTCCTTGTTTTACATTATAGCACATTTATTGGGTTTTGGACTGTTAAACATAAAACAGATGATCACTTCCCTTTAGGCTTTAAGAAACTGTGATGGGCATTTTTTCAGTGTTCTCTGGTGTTTCATAGACCGATTGATTTATCAATAATGAAAATAAATTTTCGTTTTACTCCTTAATATATTCCCAACTGTCATTCCCAATCAGTTGGTCGAGGTATGTGAAAATAAAACATGCTGTTAAAATTGTTCCTGGTTGTGTTTCAGCTTATTTATAATTTTGGACAGAATAATTATTATTAACACCAACCTTTACTAACCTGTAATCAGTTTACATTTTTGCAAACACTTACACATATATCTCTATCTGTTCTTGCGGTGTTAGTCAAGCTTTAATCGTGTTAATGCGGTCATTTGCAGAGAGCTTGCAGTTTAAAAATGAGTTTATCACATGAAAAGAAAATAACTGCAGCTATCCTTGAATCTTTTAGAGTCAGAAAAAACAACAGCTTGTCATGTTGGTTATTTGATTTTTCTTAATAACAGCTCCTGTTTTGCTCTGAATATTTAAAAGTAAGTGAAAATGTCTCCTGTGGCACCTGTGTAGGAGCTTTCTCAGCTTTTCAGAACATTTTCTTTCAAATACATAGTAGTAGACTTTGTTCTCTTTAACGCTGAAACTTTTACTCTCAAGACGCTGTATTAAAGTCTGTTATATCACAGGCGTGACATGATGGGCGGACACAACTTTACCTTAAGTAGCCACTGTGTGTTGTTCTCCATGATGTTCTCCAGCTGCTCCAACCTATGAGCTGACTCGTCACTGTCTGCGGGTCCATCCTTTTGAACTGGATTGTAGTTGCTGCTCTGAGTTTGGCAGTTTTCCTGCTCTGGCAGCAGAAAGGTGTAACTACACGGGCCGTTTTGGATCTGATATTGTCTCTTGCCAACAGTAGAGTCGGAGCTCGTCCTATATCCCGTCCCCAGACCAAGGCAGACACTTAAAACCAGCAAATCCACATTCAACATCTTCATAGTGAAAGTATAGTAAAGTGAATGCAAAGATTTTTGAGTTTTCCTTAATCTTCTCTCAGGGGTTTGAGCTACAGCAGCAACAGTCCTCTTGAAGTTCTGCGGATTCCTTTTATCACCTCTTAGTAGCAAAGAAGAGAAAATGCCATCAGGAATTAGAGGTAGTGTGTGATTCCCGTAGGTTACCGGTGCCAGACTGGATGTGTTCGCTTTTCATCAAGCCCCCAGCCACTTGTTTGAGCTGCCTGTGGCCCCCTCTGATTAGTTAACTGTGCGTTGAAGCCACTCCCCTTCCCTGTGGCCGGTGACTGTGAAGAGCTGTGGAGACCCCTTTCAATAAACACTAACATCACAGAGAGGCCGTAGCACAAACTACACGTCTTCTCACTATATCCTCTTCGCTACCCACGTGTTTTTTTCCCTCTCCCCGAGTCCGAACAGCTACTCACAGGATGCAGCTGTCCACCTTCAGCACGCGCACTGTGATAGCGTGTCCATCCCATCCATTGAAAAATCTGTTGGACCTTCGATAAACACCAGCATCTGTTAATGAGAGATTAAGAGTTTCCCTAGATGACATTATTAGCACTTTTTGGAGTTTTCTGATTTTCATTTATAAGTTGACAAATCTGTATTAAAGACAAAATATACAGATACTAAAAATGTACTTTTTATTCCCATGATTTTCCCCATTTCCTGTGACTTCTTCTTTCTTTTATTTATTTATTTACACCAAATGGGATCCAAATGCTCATAAAATTATAAAAAATATAATTCCCAGACCTTTTTGTCTCATGGTCTAGAAGGTCTCACTATGTTGCCATTTGTTGACCTTTGGCCACTTTTCATTTGTATGTACTGCAGGGTAGATTTATGCAATTTAATACTAAATACATTTGGCAGATGCCTGGAATGAAGCATTATTTGCTCAAACCCTTTCAGTGACGGCCTGTTTTTTTGCCCACATTATCCTGGACCAAAATGTGTGAACTTCACTAGCTAATTTAACTTAAATTAGCATATCATAGTCAAATTTAAGTGTGACACTGTTGTGAAAGTGATCATCAATACAGATGGTTAAAAAAAGACTGAAGTTTTCCAGTCTTTAAAATATTTAGGCTTGCCAGATTAAGTGAACCTTTGTGAACAACATGTCTTCAATGATAGTGCTACTGACATATTTTTCTGTGGTTAAGAGAACGTTTCAGTCTGACACATTTTTGAAAATAATCACCTTTTGGTTATAATTGCTAGAAAATAAGGAGTTTGGCTCCACATGATTTATAATGATGCACCAACATACAACTTTTAGCTGTTATAATGACTACCCTCTGAGACACAGATGGAAACTCTAATTGCCACATTGACCGAGCTTAAGACAGTTTTTTTTTCACAGGGTAAAGTCTGTCTGAGGGCTCTCGTGTCACCGTGGTTAACAGAGGGCAGGTGTGCGGTGCAGGAAGGGCACTGACACAGGAGGATGTTTTGTCCTATAATGCAGGAATGTGCCCCCATCACAGACGCTGGGCTGCTGCTTCACTCTTTACTCCCTATAACAATCAAGTCTATTAAAAAACAGACTGACTTTGGTCCATCTGTAACAGTCTGCTGAACTGTTGGAGGCAGATTGAGCTTTATATTCAAAACAAAAGAGCTGTTTTACCCAAATTACAGTGTCAACTGGACCATATTTCATTTCTTGACAGGAAAGCCTTCGATTTGCCCTCTGCAGTTGTATAGAAATACCAAAACAGAATTGTAGGAAGTACGTTACTGTATAAGGGAAATGCAACATATTTAAGGCCTATTACAACACAGGAAGGACTTGTCGTCATTCCAAAAACATTGACCTCTCAGGTGTTCAGGCTGAATCACTCACAGTAGATTCATCGGCACCAGTTTTTGTATTCCAGTTTATTTATGGTTATTGGAGGGAGGGAACATGAGCATAGATTTAAATAGATGTCTCTTCCAGGTGCCATTCATTCATCCATTCATTTAATTACTGTGCCACCTACATTCACTAAACGAGTTGGTTCATGCTGTAAGAAAGCGATGTGACTGCTGTTTGACTCACTGTATTCTGTTACACAGGGGTTACAAGATGAATTTATTAATTAATTTGTATGTACCACTATAAATACTGAGCTGTTTAGCAGCTGAAGAGATATTGATAGAGCTGTCAGAGTGAAGAAGTGAGATTTCCCATGAAAATAATAACAATTGAAGCTTCTCATCCAAGTCTAATCTGTTTGAGTGGTTATCAGAGAGAGCTGACAGTGACTGAGCCTGATAATCAAACTCAATTACTGGTTCATTTCGCTTCATTAATCCACTTTTTGAATCACTGAAAAAAGTCAGAAAGGTGTGCAGTGATTCAAAGTTCAGGCTGACTGGAGCTGACATCCATTATCCAAGAATGGATAAGAAACCATGACAAACAGGCTTCAACTTGTAGCTGGTATACAGACAAATACTCAGCAGTTCAGTTGTTTCTAGCATACTGCCTCCTTAAAATACAGACAGAGATATGTGCCTTACATCTGCAGCAGTATGCAACATATGACATCCAATTTACATAAATCAAAACTGCTATTAATTGCACAGAAAGTAAATGTCCAATGTGACTGTGGGTTTAATGAAACTTAATACCAGGTGGCGGACCCTTGTTCATGCCTGCACAGTCAAATACCCTCAGTGTAGACGGACTGTCTGACCACAGACAACATTGTGTACTTCATTTGAACTATTTCAGGCTACGTTTCCAGAGGCAATAAGTAATAATGTATTCTTAGTAGTACAATGCTATGTTTTTCAAGTTTTTTAATCAGAATTTTGTTTTGTTCTAGTTTGTGTTTCCTCTGAGTTGGACTGTTGTTCCTTGCTTTCAAAGCCTGTTTTCTCACATAATAGAGCTTACATATAGTCTTCAATCATTGTCCTTAACATGCACAATGTGGGTTAATGTTAACCTGACCCCGTCACTGAACCCTCTGACCAATCCCTGATTACTTGACGTAAAGTGAAACCTGTGTGAACATTTACAAAAGACTAAAAGCCTTAAAGCTTGTTTCCTGGCATTCAACTTAGAATAGAGCAGATTGTCCCCTTCAGTTTAGCAACTGACCCCTGCTGGATACAGAGCAGGCCTGTAGTGAGAGCATAGGGCTTGACTCAACAAACCCAAAAAGAAACAGTGCGTCAAAGAACTTCATATGCTTACATTCAGTCAGACAGAATGGGCAATACTCAATAAACAGTGTGGGCTGCAGAACTGAAACCAAGCACATAAAATGGCATTGTAGCTCCTCTTTGTATCACTCAGGGATAGGTAAGTTTGAAGTGCTTTAGTAAATGTTTCAGGAATCTATTAAAATACGACTTAAATAGTACTGAACGGTTTGTTTAAGTCATTCTACAGTAAAATGTAAGCTTGAGGTTACATATTAGCTTTTCTCCTGTTACATTTAGTCTTTCGGTGGTAGGGGAGTTCTGTTTTTCCTATGTAATTGAGCTAAATTGCCACTGCCTGGCCGGTTAAATGATCAAATCAGATTCAACATTTATGGCTGTGATGAATTACAAAGAACAATCCTTGGGGGTTAAAATAAAAACTAATCTCCGTTATGGTTAGCATTATTCTCGTTTTTAGCATTGAAAATACCTGTGACTTGCCTGAGGTACAGTATATGCATATAACATACATGTTTTCCTTTATTTATTAAATTAAGCTATGCTTCTTAGCATGATTTGTATTTCAGGATACATTGGGCTTGATGAGTTTAGTGAATAATCAGCAGCACATTTATTCAACTTGTGATTTAATAATAATTATAAATTTTAGTTATACAACACTTTTCATGCAAGAGATGTAGCTCAAAACTCTTTACAATTAAATGAAAAATGCAACACATAAAAAAAAGGACTAATCAACAATAAAAATCAGACAAAGGCAAATCATTGTCAGGCTTGAGTGAAAATTACAGCTGCTCGTCATCCACTTAATTATGAAAATTAAGTTTGTATTACCAGATGATATTAAGGGAGCATATACAGTGCTGCTTGAAAGTTTGTGAACCCTTTAGAATTTGCTCTATTTCTGCATAAATATGACCTAAAATGTGATCAGATTATCATCCAATCCTAAAACTAGATTAAGAGACATTAATCAAACAAATGACTCAAAAATCCTACACTTGTTTGTAACATGATTCAATGTTACATTATTTGTGTTAGGCAAAAGTATGTGAATTTGTGAATATGTGGATTATCAGTTAATTTCAGGGAAAATTAGACTCAATCAATAGTATGACAATCAAGTGTGAGTCTGGGAGGCCTCGTTTTATTTAAAGAAGATGAATCTGGTTCTTGATTGTCAAAATCTGAGCTTCACAACACAAGTCTGTGGAAGTGTGTCATGGTTTGAACAAAGGAGATTTCTGAGGACCTCAGAAGAAGAGTTGCAGATACTCAGCAGTCTCAAAAGGGTTGCAAACATTTTTTGGTGGTGGTAGTATTATGGTTTGGGCCTGCTTTGCTGCATCTGGACTATGACAGCCTGCAATCACTGATAGAGCTTTGCGTTCTGAGTTGTACCAGCAAATTCTACAGGAAAAAGTCAAGGTGTCCATCCATGACCTGGAGCTCAACAGAAAGTGGGTCATGAAAAAAGACAATGACAACAAACACAAAAGTTGCTCTACCGAAGGAAGGTTAGAGCAAAAGTAAGTTAATGTTTTGGAATAGCTGAGGCAAAGCCCTGACCTTAATTCTACAGAAATACTGCAGGACCTGAAGCAGGCATTTCCTGCCAAGAAGCCCAACAACATCTGTTCTGTGAGGAGGAACGGGATAAAATCCTTCCAAACTGATGTGCGGGGATGACGGTTACCAGAAATGTTTCGTTGAAGTCATTGTTGTGAAAGATGATCACGCCAGTTAATGAAAACAAGGGTTCATATACTTTTGCCTCACACAAATAGGAAAGATAGAAGAAGATGTAGTAATTTTCCTCAATAAATAAATGAATATATTTAATGTTTTTGTCTTGTTTGTTTAATTGGGTTCCCATTACCTAGTTTTAGGACTTAAAAATCTAATCACGTTTCAGGTTGCATTTATGGAGAAATAGAGAAAATTGTAAAGTGTTCACAAACTTTCAAGCAGGTGTATAGTGAAAAATGGGTTGACCAAGACAGCTTCCCCGAGTTACACCGAGGAGCATCAATCATGTTTTCCTGATGCGTGATCTCCAATAGTGACAAAAAATGTTCATAACCAGGTTAAAACTGTTTCAGAGAGCACAACCCAGTTCTCAAGGCAATCTATGAGGATATAATCATCAGTTGTGTCGAATGTACCACTTAAATTCAAAAGAAACACAACAGAGACCTCATTGGCATCAGTGCTAATTATATGAGGTCACTGACAACTTTAATAAGTGCCGTCTGTGCTGTGGTTGAAACATTTCAACAACATTGTGTTCATCCAACATTTTCAAGTACCTTGCTTAAAAAAGAAAGAAATTATATAGGTCTTAAAACTTCACTGTCAAGGGATGTCCTTTTTCATGATGACTTTTTAAATTCATGATTATCCATTTTTATACTATTTTAAAATGTTGCAACTAGGAATGTTGGAACTGACAAAGATATGACATATCAACTACATTATTGATAATAAGATAATTATTGAATATAAAATGAGATTATTTCACTTTGCCCGTGGCATTATCTCTGTGAAATAACATGTTTAAGTTAGAAATTGTTTAATTTAACTTCAACTTTATTATCCCAGAGAGGTAAATTTGTTATGCAGCCAGGTAAAACACTGAACCTGCTTCACGAGCAGTGTCCACATACATTTAACATTAGTGTTAATATTTTTGGAAACTGGCAATAGTGTTGAAAATTCTGAGAAGTAGTTTTTCAGGTGATTTTTAAAGGTGCCTTTTGAACTGCTGTCTGTTCTCCTGGTGGTTTTCTTTATCTCAGAGACTGAACTGGTCTGGCTTGTGCTTTGTTGTGTCCTGGTTGTGCGTTTCTAAAAAATGATTAATTTCTGTCTTTAACAGATCTGCCGTCTCCAGAGGCACCTGTCTGCTGGGGAGCACCAGCAGGACCTGTTCCAGGACCAGCCAGCCATGTTTGTGTCCCAACACTCTCAGCCGCCCACTCAGAGTCTGGTGGAGCTGATCCAGCTCTGTGGAGGAACGATCTGTAAAACTGTGCGGCAGGCAGGTATCTGCATCGGGAAGTACAGCGGCAGGAGACCAAAGGGAAGCCAGATCCTGTCTGAGCAGTGGGTTCTCGGTAAGATGTGTTCTGCTAATCTCTGTTGTATGTTATGTTCCTTCATCGTGCCACTAACTGTTTCTCTCTTTTTTGTGTGATTTTATTTCAGACAGCATCACACACCTGAAGCGGCTGTCATATGATAACTATGACTTGGAGTAAAAAGCGGCATAATATTTTTTGAGCTTAGTTTTATACATTTTGTGCTGGACTCCGTCTAGTCACATCCCCTCCGTTTCTACTATGCAGTGTTCCTGTTGAGCAGGTTTATCATCTTTCTTTGAACATGTGTTCACGGGTTCACAGGTACATAAATGTTCTTTTTTTTAAAGACTTTTAGCCTCTGGTTACCATGGAAACCTATAACTCCACAGGAATGTCAACCGTTAACTGAT
Organism: Scomber scombrus; assembly: GCF_963691925.1. Lineage (NCBI taxonomy): Eukaryota > Metazoa > Chordata > Actinopteri > Scombriformes > Scombridae > Scomber > Scomber scombrus. The sequence continues at coordinate 13,454,646 of NC_084981.1, read as the reverse complement.
GTGAACACTTACTTTGAAACATGAAATTGAATTGACTTTGAATGCATACCGTATGTTTATCCTTTATTCTTTGTTTTTTCCTAAAATAGAAACCACTACTGCGTAACCGATGTGTGTTTTTTGTGTCTTTGGCAACAAGATGTGAGATCAAGCCTTTTAACTTGCAATGTGACTTTTAAAATACCATGAGCCATTTTAACACACTTTGTCTTTTAATGTTTTGTGATGTCATTGTTAATAAAGACTTTTTTTAAATTGTTGATTTTATGATTTGCTTTTGTATTTCATGTTAAATAAAGACTGGTTTAAGAATCAAAAGGATCACTTATCATAATGAAACAATTCAGCCAAAATTTCTGGCAGTTTCAGTTTTACTATCAGGAAATATGATTCATCAGCTGTTAACAACAGTATACTGTACATGCTGCCTTCTGGACCAAAAGGTCAGTACATTTATCGTGTGATGTACTGAAATGATGAGATTACTTAACACATTGAACACTGATTAAACATAACAGAAATTTTGCACAATCATTGGGTAATGAATAAACAGTGTAGCAACCTCTTGAGTTTGATAAGCACAGAACATAAAGGTTAGATCCATCAATCTGTCCGACATGTTGTCAGAATCCACTCTGCAGTGTTTGAGATATCACCGCATGACAGATGACAAATGAACAAACTGGTACAGCACAGCTTGTACTCACAATTGTCAGTCATGCTTAAATATCAGACATGGAACATATCAAATACTACTTCAAAGGAAACTAAATATGTGCTAAAATTTACTTTAAATGTTCATTTGTGTCATATGAGAAGCTGTTTGCTTTTTCTGAACAATTTAATACATGCAAGATATAATGAATGATAAATTCATAAAGTATAACGCACTGTTACAGTAAAATAAGGAACCGTACAGGGATTTACCTAATAACCATATTTATTTTTATTAGATTTTAGTTGTAACCTTTAACTGTCGTCTCCTTTTGTTTGTACCCTACTTTTAGAGTCATTTCATCAGGCCAAGCCCAGTAAAATAAAGATTTGTATCACGTTTTTACTCTGTCAGCACAATATGACTGATAGCATGCAGGACTACACCCTCTGTTATCTTATCACCCACAGTATTAACATAACTATATATATATTTATACACATATATGTGTGTGTGTGTGTGTGTCCACTTGAATTCTTTTGTATAAAATGTCAAATAATAGTGTGTAATATGAATCATACTGTGGCTTTAATGACCTATATTTGTGTTCTTGCATGTTTATGATGTATATAAAATGCTATACTATACTAATAATGTGTCTGATGTGTTTTCTTCTCACAAAAAAAGTTTAAATTATCTTATCTTGTTAGAATCTAATGAATATATTGTTCATTTCAGGAATTTAACTGTTGGACACAAGATGTCTCCTATTTCACTGTAAAGTCCATTCTCAGTGTTTGTGCACTGGAGGCTGAAGTTTCAATATCATACTTGTGTAAGCTTAATATTGGACCAGAATTAGCTTCCAAACTAGTTATGATTGCACAGATCCTGCTGATAGGCCCGCCCCTTAAAATCAGATTTTCATTGAGTACAGAGAAGCTTTCCACTTTCAGCAGAGTAATGTGAAAACAGCCTTCGAGTGTCAAACTCTGCACATACATCACTCTGTATTGTGAAGCTCAAACATCCGAATGACAGAACAAGAGGAAAAACATACTTTTGAGTAGAGGGTGACTTTAAAATAATTTATTCTGATGTACTGACAGCTCACCATTTTCCAAAGCATGTGACATTTAAATATTTGCAAATTTGTTTTTTAATGAAACTAAACATAGAATAACCAATAGCTTCATAGAAATAAGGGAAAATACACCCCAGTATGTAAAAGGAAACAACACTGTAACAGATATGCAAAAAAGGCCAAAATCGGGATTTAAGAAATACTCAGGTATGGATTACCCCCTCATTAGCAACCCAGTAGAAAATATTCAGATTATTTGTTGTTATTTTGTTCATTAAACTGTTAATTTCTGTACATTTTACTAATCTAAATGTTCAACTACATGCTTTTTCAGATAAAAACATACTAAATACTCTCTTTTAGTGTTAAATAATGTATTTTTTGTGTTTTAAGATGTAAAAAATGACAGTATATAATATTTTATATAATAATTTACGGTACGGTCCTTTAATCAAATAACTAATGCTGATAGGTTGTCCTCTATTACGTCACTCGGCCAATCGGCTTCGTCGATATTACTGCGCGTCATGACGTAGGAAGGCGTGTGTGACATTTGCTGCAAGAAGCTAGTTTGTGAGCAGCTAGCTGGATAAAGAGGAACAACTAGGAAAGGATACTCAACATATTTTGCCTTATAAAACCTCAGCTAGTGTTTAGCCTAGATTGATAATTCACCTACAATAGAGGAGGGGTGTCTTTATTCAAATGTAGCGTTTTATTTTAGACTTTCTTTCCGGTTTAATAGTAGGCTAGCGCTTTCTCTAAACTTGAGGTCGTGTGCTAGTTTGCTGTACCAGGATATTATCAGATAGCTGCAGTTAATTTCGCTTTTTTGTGTGGTTGTATGAATGCATGCTAGAGCTTAAGTCGAATCGGCTGGCTGCGTTTTGCACACAAGGTTAAAATTAGCTTTAGCCAACTAGCTCCTCACTCTCCTCCTGCAGCTGTCTTACTTTCTTATGCTGACTTGTGAGTGCAGGTGTGCTTTAAATAGGCCAGGTGTGCTGTGGGATAGATAAGAGGGCAGTTCTGTGCAGTCCAGCTGTCCACCTCAGGGATTTGTGCCACTTTAAGAGAGGTCAGAGGTGGTAAAAATGCTGCTCTCTCTGGTCGTGCACACTTACTCGCTGCGGTACTGGTTTCCAGCTACCATCATGCTGGGGACAGCTCCAGCTTACCTGCTGTCATGGGGGGTCTGGCGCTTATTCTCAACTGTCCTACCTACCAAAGTGTATCACAAGCTGGACGACCGGCTGTACTGCATCTACCAGAGCATGGTCCTCTTCTTCTTCGAGAACTACACAGGAGTGGAGGTGAGAGATCCTCCACAGCATGTCTGATCTGTTGATGGAGAGGTCACCGTCTGTGAGACTGCTTATTTTTAACTCACCAATATCTTGTCTAATAATAGAAATAAATGACATGTATAAGTGACCCTGTGTCAGTGGCTTTCAGGCTATGAACATTTAAAATGACAGGCACAACCCATGCAGGCAGGTCAGTGCATTTTTACAGGTTTTGATTTGTTAAAAATCTTAAAAGATGGGTTCACAATGTTTTAAGTCCGTCTTAAAACCATAGTCAGGTGCCAAAATGAACATGAACGTTTTTCTTGCTGTAATCATTCCTCCTGTTCATACTGAACGTAAGAATATCCCTTCGTAACGTTCTTACAATGTAAGTATGTGGGCCAAAATCCACAAGCCTCTTTTTGTGCAAAAATGTGTTTAATAGTTTATCTGACCCTAATACGAGGCTTTGACTTATGACTAACTCAGTCTGCTGAAGTCTCATATAAGCATCAGATCAACTTTTTGCACAAAGTTTGTGGACGCACTTTTGATTTTGGCCTCCATCACTTACACTGAACATTTAAAGGGGATCTTTTGATAGTCAGTATGAACAGGAGGAATGATTACAGTGAGGAAAACCTCTTTAGTGTTCATATGGGCACCTGCCTGTTGTTTAGAAACAGACTTGTCCTTTAGCCAAACACTGAGACTGATTAACAAGATCTTGATGAACCAGATGCTTGGTGGGAAAGTCTGCATTCTTTTACACATATGTTGACACACCTGTTGTACATTAGGGTGGCTAACCCTAGTGTGTGATATTATGTGGCAAAAAACACATCATTAGATTAGAAAGGACCTTTTTTCAATAAATCCTCTTGGGTTTATTGAAAAGCTGCAGTTTGCAGGTTTATGTTGTGTAAATGTGGGCAGAATCAGTCTGAACTGAACTGAATACAAACTTTGTGGTTTCATTGTAGAATTATTCTGCAAATTAATGACAGTCCAGTCCATCTAATGTCTTACTGGGATCTGTAATGCCTTTTAATCTGCTCTTGTTCCTCCTGTAGATTATTATACATGGAGATATACCAAAGAACAAAGAGAATGTGATCTACCTGTCCAACCATCAATGTACAGGTATTACTTTTGCATTTGCCTCCTTATTAAATGTAGTCTTGTCTGGAGCACAGTTTAAAGTAAAAATCTAATCTCTACTGATGATGTTCACATAGCTGACTGGATAATTGCTGACATGCTGGCCATCAGGCAGAGCGCACTTGGTCACGTCAGATATGTCCTTAAAGATGGACTGAAGTGGCTCCCGCTTTACGGATGGTATTTTTCTCAGGTAATGCAGCTGTGTGAGTATTTGGATGTCATTCTGTAAATTACAGATGTAAAGATGTGACTTTCACTGAAATCCCATTCCTTACCACTATTCTTATTAGATGATTTTTTTTTTCTTTTAGCATGGAGGAATCTACGTGAAACGAAGTGCAAAGTTTAATGAAAAGAGCATGAAGAAGAAGCTCTGTTCTCAAACTCGGGCAGGAGCACCAGTAAGTCTGCTTTATTAATGTTTTATGTGAGCCACTTCGCTACATTCATATTTTCTCTGTCATATCTTTACCCACAGTAATATTTGAAATGAATACATAAGACAAGAAGGATTTAAATTAAAACCATGATATTTTTAACCTCAACTGTAGTTTCATTATGAAGCTTGCGCTAAACATTACTTCTGCTTTATCTTAACCTACCTCACAGGAAGTGTGACTTCAGTCACACAAAAGAGCAGCAGTAATATCGAATAGTTGAACCCAAACAAGGATGAAAAAACTATTTTTTGACCACTTTACTGTCAAAGTATACTGTTGCATATATCCTTAAATAGCTGCCATCAAACAGTGCAAACAATTTAGGCTGAAACAGTCCACTTGATAGGTATAAGCATCGCTAACAGCCTTATTTGTTTCTAGTATCTTGAGTCATACATATCTTATATCTTATATATCCACATTTATAAATACAAATAATTGTGTCTTTCTGAATTAAAAATCATCACTTTCCCAGTTTGTGTAAATGTGGTTGGTTCCATTAATATGAATCATTAGATTAGATTTTTTTGTTATGCTGAGGTCTGCCAACATCTGCCCTCAAAAAATTACTTGGTAACTTATTGTAATTAGTATGTTAATATAAATGGTTTCTCACATGGAATATTTTGCATTAACCGAATATCTGATGATGGGAGCACCAAAGACATGAAATAGATAATCTGACATTGGATCAGGAAGGTCCCGTTGCAGTGTGTGGTATTGTGTGGAAGGGCTTGTTTTAATCACTTTTTTGGATTAAACTGTAGGAGATTAGTGTTGTTCGCAGTGCATTTGCGTGCATGTGCACACATGTGCCTGTGTATTAGACAGAAGTGGCCCTGGAGACCTGAAACTACACTAGGAAAGCTCTGCAGTAATATTGGATCAAATGTATAATAAAAAAGGAGTCTCTCGAAATGATAAACCCAAGAAAATGTTCATCTGACTCTACAGTTCCCAATGGCTTTTACAGAGCTTTACATCATCTTTCAGGTTATTGTTTTTCTTTTTGGTTAACTCTCTGCTCTCATATTGTAAAAGGACAAAAAGCTCAATTATTCTTGTTTTTGGTCACAGAAATCAGGTGTTTTCATGGAAAATTCATATCAACTCTAAAATAGTTAAAATAAAACTCACGTAAATGCTGTAATTCAAAGTCTATGATCTGTTGTGTTGTTTTATCATTTGTAAATGTGCGGAGTTCCTTATCAGAGTAATTGAAAAAAGCTTTTATGCATTAAATATTTTGCACAATATGAAAATAATGACTCCAAAATACATGCTACCACAATACATGTGCTGCAGTACATTTTCAGAAGGGTACAACCTCCTTAGATAATCATAGACCATCATAATATAGAACAACATGGTGACAATCATTTTTGACTAATATGGCATCATAAATTGGGGGCAGGGGGGACGAGATCCAACCCAAGACCTGAGGAGCAGGTTAGGTCTATGTCATTACAGAGTTTTCAATTCAGCTGCAAGTCAAACTGATTTAAAAGAACGAGGTGATGAAATCGCTCTGAGCGCAACATGATGTTTGATTTCCACGTTTCTTGCCCAACAAATCCTGTAAATGTTAGAAATTGTACTTTGGCCCATGCAATAAGAACCAAAAGTTAAAAGGTTTTCATTTCATATGTTTTTCTTCCCACAGATGTACCTTGTCATCTTCCCAGAAGGAACTCGGTATAATCCAGAGCTCAAGAATGTTATCGCTGACAGTCAGGCTTTTGCCACTAAAGAAGGTACCGGCATGACAGCAGCCATTTACTGCTGTACTGCTGCATACTAATTCACACACACACACACACACACACATACACACACAGACATCCCGCTCAGTCAATAAAACAAAAACAGCTGACTAAGTTTTGATGTGTGACTTGTGATCGCTCATCTGAGTCTCTGTTTGACCAATGAGCACACTGCAAGAATGTGTTCCATTAGTGTTAATTTGTTAGTAATTAATTAGTGTTTGCAAAGTGAAGTTTCTAGTTTAAATCCTGCATTATTGGATTAATTATTTATAAAGTTCATTACTATATATACGTATAATGAGTGCAAATTGTATTAAATGAAAGGCTTTTTTTTTTTTTTTTCAAGGATGCATGAAAGTAAACATTTTTGGCACCGCAGTTATAACATTTGGACATTTTTGTTTATATCTTTTGTTGAAGTATTAATTAGTGGAGCTTTAAAACCATAAAATCTGCCACAGTAGTTTCTGTCATCTTTGGATTACTGGTGCGGTGCCAAGAACTGGCCGGCTTCCATTTAAAACTGGTTATTCAATATTCCATCTGGTGTAGCTCAAAATTTTGAGGAATAAATTAATTTGGTGTTTCCTTTTTATAAGAGAGAATTCAGTTCTCGACAGCCATAATTATTTTGAAACAATCTCTTTGTGTATTTTATTCTGCTTAATTGAAATAAACACATTTACTCAGTGCTTGTATTTAATTGCAATGCTTTTCGATACGGCCATGAGATTTTACAGCTAACTACCTTTGTTGCATCAACATGGTTATTGTGATGCTATTGTGTGTTGTGACGTTCAGGTCGGCTAGAGATTAAGCCTATCTCTGAACCGCAGCACCGAATATTACCTTCCCCCATTAATCCAAATAAATCGCTGTGGAGAGCTGACATGTGCACATGACATTATCTGCTATTAGTGAGGTATTAGTGAGCAGAGGAGGGTGCCACAGCGACACAAACACACCCACTGTGCAGTAACTAACCCAAACACAAGCATTCACATAGAATACCTGACATTTTTAATCATGTATCATTGGTTTATATAAAGTATTTTTGAGGCAATAATACTTTTAAGTTAAATAAATAGTAAGTGTGAGTACATGGCCAGCATTAGGCCACCATGACGGCCCAATATAGCTTAAAACACATCTATTGCTTCGGCTAATATGACAAATTTCAGTCACTATTAATAAATGCACTTCTTTTGTTACATCCTCTCTATAGGGCTGGCTATTCTGAAGCACACCCTGACACCCAGAATGAAAGCCTCTCATATAGCCATCGAGTCCATGAGAGACCACCTGAATGCTGTGTATGACGTCACAGTAGCCTATGAGGGAACGCTGACTGCCAAGGGCCAAAGAAGACCAGCGCCATCGATGCCAGGTTAGCAGGGTTAGACAGGAATATCTTTGCATGTTTTACAGTTGAATATTTATCTTATAGTGGTTCTTTATGCAGCCAATCAGTTCAGCCTCTTTCTGAAAAAGGACGTTTTTAGCTTGTATGTCTTCTATGCCCCCATTTTGATTGGCCAGCTCTTAGTAGCTGTCCCTCAGCCAACTTCCAGTGATTAAAGATAGTATTTCACTGCTTTTTCTCATTCTTTACTCAAAATGTCAACTTCACAAATACATCCATACATATTTGAGTCGAAATATGTATGTGGACAATGCAAAAAACACATGAAAAACGTTACCAGCAGCCTTAGCAACTGAGGCTACGGAACAGACAACCATTTATGGGTATGTCCAACAAGACGAGTTCGGTTTGATTGTAACGGAACACTTTTTTTGCAAACGAAGCCTTCAGGGCAGGCTGAAGTCCTGGCTTTTGACTTACAGGGAGCATTTCTACATAAGTTAACCTCAAGTTTTGGAACTTGACCATGTTACCCTAACCCTAACCCTGTCATAACAGTATATAAATGACAGAAAATCAGAATGACTCCATTACACCTGGTCTTGCAGTTTACGTGTCTCTGGTTAACTTATCTGAGTGGGTAAAAAACATCAATATTTATGTTGCTAAAATTCATTTGGAGTTAGACAGCATCTACAGGAATCAGCTAGGTGAAAAAATTAAACTTGATTAGAGTGAATGAATGAAATGAAAACTTGTTCACAGAGATAGAAATAGAATATTAACACCAGCTATAAATGCAGTTGTTGTCAGCTGATAGCGACCACAGTCCACCTCTGTTAATCAGCATGTCCACACCGCTCTTGTATTATCAATTCTGCAACATTGTGTACACTCCCTCAGTGAGTAATCACATAGCAAACATTACCTTTACTTCCTGTAAACAGCGTGACTCCTTGTTTTGGTGTTTTTCATTCATCTGTGTTCCCAGTTGTTGGATGAGTGCTGTTTGAATGTTTTAAAAAAACATCCCGTTTCTGTCAGGAATAAACATCGATGTGATTTGAGCAAACACAACGGGGAGAATAGAAAAGCATTCCTCTCATCACGCACTTCCTGGTTTCATGGGGTGAAGGTGACTCTAGTAATTTCACAAGGAGATGGAAATGACTCGTGGCTTTGTTCACACTGCAGCTACATTTTTTTATTTGTTCATTATTGATGTTCTTTCCGTTTCCCATCTGGCAAATTTTATATCGGTACGCACAGTGAAATCATTTCAACTTATTATACTGTGATGTGTGTTACAGTATTTGTATTGTAGCACGTATCACATGACCTCATGTTTGGCACTTACATGTATTTAAACACTCAAATTAGCATTTATGTCAGTTTGCAGGGATAAAAAAGTGTGTTTTTATATTCATCATTTAATTATGTATACATAATAGGAAATATGGATGCAAGTTCCTTCCATTATTCAAGATTTGCACTGTCCGTAATCATGTCAGAGTTCAAGGTATTTGAGCAAGACATTTCAAATTCCAATAAATATTGTTATATTTATATAAATTTGTCACTTTTTTAACAGAATATTAGAGTGTTAAAAGAAGGTGCAACCTTCTAAAAAAGGTTACAGTGCAGGTGCCTCAGAGATTGTTTTGATAAATGGTTTAGTTTATGAAGCTTTTGTTAAAATAGTGAAAAAACTGCACAAAAAATTTCTCAGAGGTCAAAGTGAAGTCTTCAGTTTGCTTGCTTAGTCTTGTTTAACGGTCCAAAACCCTATTCACTGTCATATATGACAAAAACAGACAGCAAAGTGTCACATTTGGGGAATTTTTGCTTGAAAAATGATTGATTATAAAAATTGTTACTAAATAATCTGTTGATCAACTAATAGATTAATAAATTAACTGTTCTAAAGCACCATGTCTTCCACATGATCTGTTCCTATATATATATATATATATATATATATATATATATATATATGATAAATTACATTATTGATAGGAATGAACCAATAATCAATCTTTCTTAATAGGGACTGCCACTCAGTTTAAAAACTAACAGCTGTAACTTCTGAGTAGATGCCTGCAGCTCAACTTTAAACATGTTTGATTTTTTTCACATCCAAGGCAGGTGTTTGAAAATCCAGATTCAGTATTGTAATGTCATTCACACAACCTCGAGCTACGTGTATAATTAAAATCCGCTCTGTGATTCAACTCTGCAGGGTTAACTGTTTTTTTTTTTTTTTTTTTTAAACAAAATTGTACAGGTATGTGTAATAAACCAGGGCAAAGCGTTATACCTTTTTAAAAATAAAATGTTCTCACATTATCCAAAAACATGAATGTGTGACCTGTGACCTTCTCTTGATGGAAAGTAATCATGTTAAACATTGATGCCAGTTTAAGCCTACAAAACTGGAAAATTGGGGGGAAACACAACTCTGTTTTATTAAAGAAAAGTGTCTGGTCTGGAAATCAATTCTAAACATAATGAAACCATCTGCATTCAGCTTAAATGGCCTTGGTATAATATGTAATTTGGTATAAATTATCTGATTTACACCATTTTCTCAGAATGTGGATGTCCTCGTATTATTTAAATTTAAATATCTGCACAAAGTTTCACTTTTATTCAAGACATGAGGGTGGAAATATGCTCAATTAGAGTTTCTTTAACCATGATACATATTTCTGTGTCAGTGTAAAACAGACTTTATCACTGATTCATTACATAAAAAAAAAAAAACTAAATAAATTGAAGGCTTAATTAAAAGGCATACTTGTGTTGAGAATTAAATACTTCAGATCACAAGTTGGTTACTATCAAATAACTGTCTGAATTCCTTCTCTCAGATGCTTTTCTGCAGTTTATTGCAGGCATTTAGATCAGGTTTTTGTTTTTTTTGCTTGATCTCTTCCCGGGTGTTGTGGGGGTTATTGTTCTGCTCTAAAACACATGACCTGCTGTGGAGGCTCAGCTTTCCTTCAGGAAGTTCAGCTTTGATTTATGAAATGCTTTAAGGATCTTATGGTTCCAGGGTGCTCAACAACCTAAAAACAAGCCTTTAACTCCTTCATGGGTGAGGAAGGAAGGTAGTTTTCTTTCCTCTAAGAACGGCTGTTTTTCAGATGTGATCTGGCAAAAATAAATCCTGTTTGTGTCTCTCCTCTCATTAACCTTTCTTCATTGAGTTATAAGTGTTTATTAAAGTGGCACACATTGTGTTGAAGGTCAGTTTAAATGTGTGCGGCAGCTGATGGAGGTGCAGTGAAGCAGTCTTTCGCTGCTCAATTCGATCAAGTTTCCTCTTTTGGCCACAGCACCAGGTTTCCTGATAATATTGCATGTTGTGGAAACAGGAACTGAAGGTCTCTGGGGATACACGTGTAGCCTTGAGCGTTCACACTTGATTACAATTTTACATCTGACCTTCTAAGACACTTTGGTTTCTGTCTTGGCTCCATGCTCTGACACTTTCACTTGGCTTGAGACTCGACTCTGGAAACATTTTACCTGATTTAATTTAAGAAAATGTATTTGATGCTGTAGAAACTGATTTGGTTTTTCATCTCATTAGAAAAATGGAAAATATTCAAGTGAAAATTCAAATATAAGTTAGGGGATTTTTTATATTAAATTGGGCTCCAACTTAACTTGGTTTTGACCCAATTTCATTTTCAGTTTTGCTTTAATCCCATTCTGTGTTTGCCCCAGTTTGAGACTCAGTTATGTAACTGTGGTGCTCCATTGTAGCCAACAAGCTGCTGAGCCTTCCTGGTCTGTGCTTTATTGAATCAAGGGGCCTTGGCATCGCAGCGTCACAGCAGCCCCACTCTATCAATATCACCCCATGTTGATTTTAATTGCTTACTCTACGTGCGGTTTTGCTGAAAGGCTCTTCCTGTTTTTGTTTAGTCTCTTTATTTTTTTTGTGTTTGACAGAATTCCTGTGCAAAGAATGTCCCCGAATCCACATACACTTCGAACGTGTGGACATAAAGGAAATTCCTCCAGAGCCAGTGTTTTTCCGAAGGTGGTTGCACGAGCGGTTTGAAATCAAGGACCGGTAAGTGTGTGTGTGGATGAAACTATTAATCATCATTGAAGTGGCGTGTTTCAATCAATAGGTAAAGTGCAGTGAGGTTTTTGATGTTTTACCTCCACACGGCACCAGTTTATGAACGATTTATGTTGAAACACATCATATAAATAACAAGAGAGAAGAAAAGTACATAAGTCAAAAGCAAAAAAAAGATGAAGTCTGTTTAACTTTTCAGTCAGTGGTACAAACTGTGACTTGCAGACATGTTAAAAGCTGCAACGATTAGTCAATTAATCAATGATTCCATCATCAGAATATTAATCAGCAAACATTTTGATAATCAATTAATAGTTTCTGTCATTTATCAAGTAAAAACTGCCAAACATTTGATGGTTGTAGCTTCTCAAATGTGAAGATTTGATGTTTTTCCTTTTCATACATGACAGTTGATTGAATATCTTAACATGTTAGTATTGTTAGTACTGTTTGTCTTGAAATTGAAATGTTTTCATTATTATTTAACATTACATAAACCAAACAATTAATTGTCTAATCTAGGAAATAATTGGCAGATTAGTCCACAATGAAAATAATTGTTAGTTGCAGCCTTAGACATTTTTTAAAGTGAAATAAAATATCTTCAGAATAGAGATCAGCAATCTATTTAGCCCGGTGTTAACGAGGCTCACTAAGCCACAGAAAGCCTTGATGTGGTTTGTGTGCAGTTTTTGTAAATTGTTTTCTAATGTTTCGTTTGACTTGCAGTTTCTTTCTTAGTCCTTGTGCATTTGCAAATGCAGCACAATCCCTAAGAGCTATCTGTCTTTTCAAAGGCTGCTGACGGATTTCTACGATTCGGACGATGCAGACAAACTATGCAGTTTCCCCGGGGAGGCCAGACATTCTCCACTGCCCCTCTCAAAAACCCTCCCGTCAGTGATGATCTTGGGGGGACTGACACTGCCATTACTGTTGACGGAGACTGGCAGAAAACTGTATGTGAGAACCTGGGTGTACGGGACACTTCTGGGATGGCTGTGGGTGAATTTTTCCTCTTAACGAACAGGGTGGAGGCTGCCACGACGAGACGCATAGAAGACAAAACATGGAGAGATGTTGCCATTTTTCTGCTTCGTATCACAAGCTGTGTTCCAGATGCAGAACAGTATCAGAGATTTTTCCCACATGTCTGGCTCACTGTTGACCTTGAGCTGAAAACAGAACAGCGATACAGAGAAATGTTAAGTTTTTGTGCTAATTGTTCCCTCGCGTTATTTGCAACTGCAGCCCTGAAATGATGAAAAAAGAGTGGATTTGTTGAAAAGTATTAGATTCCTCAGAAATATCCCTTCATCTCTACCATAAGATAAAAATAGCTACAAACCCCGCCCCCCTGCTCATCTGCCAAATTTGTATTTTTGCATGCTCACTTTTCCATCAAACATTGGCCAGATTTAAAGCTGTTATACAACATTTATATTTTAGCATAGGAGTGTGCGGAGAAATCTGAAAACAAGATTACAACAAGATGCACGATACAAGCCTGTTTATTGTGGGTCGTTAATTATGAAGTGCACTGACTCATTGGTGTTGGTTGTAATGTTGTCTGCTGTTTATGCCAAGTAAGTCCCAAATCAGAAGGATTATGCACTTTGCTTATTTAAAGGCGCTGCGCACACACACACAAACAAATACACCTGTGTTGTAATTTATTATGCCTCATTGGACCTCCTCTCAGGACTGTGCGGGTGTGTACAAACTGTGCTTGATTGACATCTCCCTTGCTTTCCTGCTAACTTTGCTACACCTGTCACTTCTCAATCATTCTTGTCGGTACATCCGGGTGTAATTTCTCAGCGTAGTCCCGCCCACAAGTAACCTGAGAAGACGTCTGATGAGCCAGAATACCCAGAAACACTTGTATGTGTGTGCAGAGCCTTTTAAAGTGATGTTTTACATTAGTAGAACATAACTGATAGCATCCGTCTCCTGTAGGGGTTCATAAACACGACACCAGCTGTACTGTTTACCATGAATATTAAGACATGACTTTGTTTTATATAGATAATGAATGTAGCCATAAAAGAAAATGTATTTTATGCCTATAAAATGTTTTATTTTTATTTTTGGAAGACCCAACTGCTAGCATTTAAATACTGGTAACACTTTATTTTACACTTTATTAGTTTCATAATTAGTAAGCAATCAGCAGGTATTTAACAGTTTATTTTAGGACATTTAGGACAACAGTTTCACAGCAGCTACTTTTAGGAGTGTGCTGTTTTTTGTATTAAACTATATATATTTCCTGAAAGTAATTTGGCAGTATACAGTAGGCTAAAAGTGCTTATTGTTTAATATAGCTTATTGTTCTCTAATTGTTTAACACACTAAAATACATTTTGCAATGTATGAACCCAAATATAATTTATAATATAATGGTCACTTATCAACTTAACACTTTTTTCTGTTTAAAAAAAAAAGAAAGTACCACAGTGCACCACCATCTCTATAAAATGCCTTAAATATGAACTGTTAATTACCTGCAAATCAATCAGAAAATTTCCAGGAAATTGGTATAAAATTAAAGGACTATTAAAGTGTTACCTAAATATCCTTAAAAAGTACTGTGTATATATACGATTGTCTTTGTCATTGAACTCTGAGGCTCATATGGACGAGTGCATGTGAAAGAATTTGAAAATGTGAAATATGGCTTTAACCTTTAAATTGTCAATCATTGCCAAAACATGGTGTGTTTGCCCCGATACAGTAAGTGTGAAGTTGAGCAATACTTTTCTAACATGCCCAATGACAGTCCCGATGACAGCAAAAACTCTTCATGTATTTTCTGTTGTAGTTGTTTATTTTGTTATTGGTGTTTTTTTTTCTTTTCCTTCTTCTTTTTGGCTTAAATACATTATAAATTGATTTTTATAATTGTATCAGTGTTTGGAGATCTTCACAGTTCCAGAAACTTTTTATATGCATTTGTTACTTTGAATACCATGTTACAGACCACATTAAAGTATCTACCTAGAAAAAGCCATGATAACAGTATATAGCAGGTTCCTGTGCACTCAAAGCCATTTGTATATACGTCACTGTGTTGTGAAATGCACTGTATGTTTGTCGTCGTTGTTTACTGTATTGAAAACCATTGCATTTTCCACCAGTCACTTTACATATTTGCCATCTCGTCCTCCTGTAGAGTTAGTCTGAGATATATTTTCCTCATGTGGATGTTAGAGTAAATCTCATGGTTTTTACATGTCGCTCCAATACCTCACTTGAATATTCCTTCCTTGTTCTTAAATGACACCTTGTCAGCTATTTTATAGTCATTTTTATCCTGACAAGATCAGACTGTAACTCATCAGGAAACTCTCTGTAGACAGTATTTCAATGCCAACTGTTTCTGGAAATGTGTGCCTTCTCTTTGGAGGAGTTGGTCCTCGGTCCTCAGCCCACAACCAGAGGACCACAGTGGCTCATTCCACCCGTTGACCGCATGGAGGCGCTCTGCTCTCTGCCGCATGTGGTCACATTGTCTACAGTTCATAGTGGCTTATTTTGCTCTGAGAATGCATTGATTTACACTTTTTGAGGACTATTAATAAATGATAATAATGTGTAAAATTATGGAAATGGGGATTAAAGTGAAATAAAGTGGTTTTCTTTGGGGAGAGTCAAATTTTTTTCTCTTTGTTGTCTTACCTTACTGAACACACAAAGCCCTTTGAAATCTTGCATATACATTTTAAAGTGTCACGTTCACAAAGTGAAACATTCACACCACAGCTTCAGTATTTGTATTTTTTTCCATTCAATCTTATTAAAGAAAATTGAAAATCAAGTAGATGTAGATGCCTTAGGCATAATTTCACATGTTTCCTTGTAGTTTATATTGAATTCATATTTTATGTTTGTAAAATTCTTCATCTGGCCTGCAATTTAAAAGTAGCTGCAATTTGAAGTAGTGCTGAGACAATTTTAGTTGATTTGCTGCTTTTGTTTCATATTTTAAATCGAATATCAGGGTTTGTTGACAAGTCAAAGCAAGCAATTTAAATGTTTCTTCCTGGGCTGTGGGAAATTGTGATATTTTCTAATCATGACAGTTCTGTCTCAAAAATGAATTGTTCCAAGTCAATCAATAATGGAAATAATTGTTTACTGCAGCCATAAATACAATCTTTTGGGTCTGAAGATTTGAGCTGCAAGAGAGACAGGCTCAGTTTAATATCTTAAAATGAACCGAAACTGAAATTGTTTAAGTTTAATACTGGAAATTGGTTCCAGGGGTTAATACAAAAATAAAAGGGAAATAAACTCAATCTCCTACAGAGAAAGATGATCTTTTTATCTTCTGAGCACAAGATAATTTACTACAAATTTACATCTGTGAACCATTTAACCCTTTATTTGTGAGAGTTTTTATCTGCAGGACTGATAACTTATCAGTGACTGTGAATATTGAACAATTATTTACTATTCACTACACCCAAGAACGTATTACTAAATCTTCTTTTGGGTGAAGCCAGAAATCAAAAAGGCAAAATAGCACATTGATCTTTGGGTGGGATCATGTATAACGTGTTATAGTACTGGTCTATTATAACCACAGTTACAATTATAAGGAGTTTTTTTCATTCTTTTGAATTGGCTGTGAAATGCTGACACTGCATTTACACTGGGTAGGCCTTGTGTTTGCCCTTGAACAATCCACCAAGTAGACCATCAGGCTGCATCTTTACAGAGGGAACTTATAAAAATGAATTTCCGTGATAGCATATATGTAAATTTTTATCATGAATTTCTTTCACAACTGAAATAACACCTCAAATTTATACAACTATTCATTTTAATGGTCTGAATTATTATTTTCCTACTTTATCGAGGGTCTGCGAACACCACATCAGCTACATGGCGCATGCGTATCACAGTTTGTGGGCAGAAAACAGGGAAGTGCAGATTGGTGCTGTTCGCTATCCTCTTGTACTTGTTTTGATTGAAGGTATGTAAGAATAATAACTAGATAATAACTCGTACTACACCTGAAGTAAATCCTTATCGTTAATATGTGTGTTTTGATCTCTTTTTCTTCACATTTTAATCATTAAAGGGCTCACAGCGACATCTAGCGGCTCTTCAGTAAACATGATGTGTTTTCTTTGCTAGTTGAAAGGAGACAGACTAAATTTACACTTTTTGATTTATTCATAAACAACTCATAACTTAAATAATCATAAATCAGCTCTTTCATTTGTTATTTTATTAATGTAAATATTAAATGTGTCTTAAGCTCTGTTCTGAGTCAAAAAACGACTTCAAGGCGAGTGAACACAATCAAGATGACAGTGCTACCACGTTTTTTGTATTTATTTCAGATGATCCCGATTCTGCTAACTAAGACATGGTTTAAACAATTGAACAGTCACATTACTAGCTTTATCTGGGGTAACTCCTGGGTTTGCCCAACTTCCTATTTTATTACTGGGCAGCTAATATCTTTAAATTAAATGATTGGATCTCAGTGTATGAAAGCAAGCAGGGACCAGTGCGGGCTGCTATGGAACTCACATCTAATTCGTTACTTTCGCCGATTTCTATCCAAAGTAGCCCCCTGCCCATTAATGTTAGTCTCCACAACTTGTGACCAGTCATTAAAAACTCCCTCAAAATATGGTTGCAATTCAGGAAGCATTTTCACCTCAAACAGGCAATCACTCTTCTCCCCCTGGTAGGAAACCACCTGTTTCCCCCATGATCCCAAATTGATACTGCTTTTGAAATGTGGCGTAGTATTCTTCAACGACCTATTTGTAGATGGCAAATTCACTTTATTTGACTTACTGCAGAAAGATCATAATATTTCTTGGAGCCATTTCTTCAGATACCTGCAGGTACACAGTTTTGCCAAAAAATACTTCCCATTTCCCCGCTTACCAGCTGAGAATATGTTGAACACTATAATGGAGTTAGATCCTAGTGGTAAGAGGAGAGTATCTAAGATTTACCAACCGTTGTAAGACATCAATCCACCGTCATGGGAAAGTACTAGGTTGGCTTGGGTGGAGGATTTAGGTGTTGCACTCTCACATACTACATCACTCTGTATAAGGTCACGCACCGATTACACTATTCAAAAGAGAAATTGGCCAGAATATACCCTGGCATTAGTCCTGAATGCCCGAGATGCTGCCATAACCCAGCTACAGTGGGTCAAATGTTTTAGTCGTGCAAGTCTCTGAATAGTTTTAAGGTAAACATTTTTGAAGCTGTATCACAAATTCGTGGGGTTTATGTGGGCCCTGATCCTGTAATTGCTATCTTTGGGACAACACCCTCAGAAGAGCAATTCACTACTTTACAATGGAATGCCATAGTGTTTGTAACACTGATGGCACGGAGGCTCATTCTTATGCAGTGGAAATCAGCAAAACGTCCCTCATTTAAACACTGGGTTAAGGAAGTGCTTTCTATGATCCTGAAAAATATTACAAATAAAGTGCTTAAAAAAACTACAACAATATGTGTCTCCACTTGCTGGCTGTAGGAGGGGCTCACAATTTTCAAGGCTGTTTAAAACAGGCGCCAAAGTAAACGGTGAAACAGGTTTTTACTTATGATAATCGTCCCTCGTGTTCATACAGGCCATTAGACAATCACTTCATTACTTCTACTTTACTATTACTTCTTTTTCATCCTTGTGAGAAAGGTTAGATGATCATTTCTGACATTTAAAGGGCATTGACATGGCCTTGTCTAAACTGCAGGAATATTAAACATGATTGAGTTTAAAGCAAATAATCATGACAGCAAATCTCAAGATAGATTACTTTTAAATGTTCCCTGTGCCAACTCTGAACTGGGGAACAGGAGGGTGGGAAAAAGTTCTCAGATATTTTAGTTAAAGCAGAATTACCTCAACATAAAAAATAATCCATTACAAGTAAAATCCCTGCATTCAAACTCAAACTTAAGCAAAAGTACAAATGTATTATCAGCAAAATCTACTTAATGTCCCCAGTAGAGCTCGTTTAACTACTTCATAGTTTCAGTTTAATTTAACACATCGTATTTTTAGGATTTAGAATGATTATTCTCATTATCAATGAATCTGCTGATGATTATCCACTTAACTGATTATAAAATGTTGGAAAATGGTGAAAAATGTTGATCACTGTTTCCCAGAACCTAAAATGGCATCTTCAAATCTGTTTTCCAGACAAAAAGAAACCAGAATATATTGTGTATATGAATTATATTGTTAATATATTTGAGGAGGATTTTTAGTCACTATAAATGTCAAATAAATGTTGCAGAGTATAAAGGGTTACGGTTAGGGTTAGGGTTAGCCTAAAATGGAAGTATTTAAGTAAAGAAAAAGTACCTCAAAACTGTGTTTTGTGATCTTGAATGCACATTATGTTGTTTGTTCTCTGGTGTCTCTTGATCTGTGCTGTGTTTCTGCTTTCAGCTCTGTGATGGCAGTGGACTGGATTGGGTTCTGCTATGCGGCAGCACTTGCCCTCGGAGGATTTATGGGATACAAGAGAAAAGGTAGAAGTTTCCCCCTTAGTCGCTTGAATAATTTGTCAGCAAACTATTCATCCTGATCATCATCATCTTTATGTGTCCGACTTTTTCTAGGTAGTGTGATGTCTCTGATGGCTGGTTTAGTTTTTGGTGGGTTATCTGCTTACGGTGCCTTCAACGTCTCTCGTGACCCGAGTGACATCAAGGTCTCATTGCGTGAGTATGACTCATCTTGTTCTGAGCAGCATTTGATAATTAATGTCAGTACAAACCTGTAAAACCTGTATAAACCTGTTAAAACATGTGGTGCTGTTTTTTTTTCTTCAGTTGCCTCTGGAGTCCTTTCAGTCGTGATGGGAATGAGATACAAGAAATCTGGAAAATTAATGCCGGCTGGCATTATGTCGGGCCTCAGGTCAGAATATAATTCAGAGATTTGCAAACCTGTGAAATGATTAAACATGCAATGATACATTTATTGGTTTAATGAACGTTTTATGATTTACTGTCTCCTCACAGTTTGTTGATGGTGTTCCGACTTTTACTCCTGACCGTGATGTGACCGAAGAAGCAGAGAGGACGTCCTGTCTCTCAAACAACCTGCCATTCTCCAGTTAGCTTGCTAACTCAAGTCTGCTGCTTTGTCAGCTACAGATTTAAGATGAACTGGTAAAAGCTTTGCAGTAAATCATTTTCTTTTTGTTTATGACCTTGTGCATAAATGTAAATCTCATGATTTGAGATCAATTTTTGTATTGTGTTATTACAACAAATGTCTTCACTTGTATTAATGACTGACAGCACAGCAGCAGATAAGTGGGGGCCGCAGCTAACTATTATTTTACATTATTGATAAATCGTTTTGTCAATAAAATATTAGCTAATTGTAAAAAAAATGCCTTTTCAGAGCCAAAGGAGACTCGACATATAACTTGTCAAAGAACAAAACTCAAAGATATTAAATTTACAGTCATGTATGACAAGTCATATCTGAGAAGCTGGGAACAGTAGATTTTTGTTTAAAAAAGACTAAAAAAATGATTCCATTATCAAAATAGTTGACGATCAATACTCTGTCAATTAACTAATCGTTGCAGCTCTACTATTGTTTTTCTCGGTAGTGGGCTTATAACTGTAAAAACTACAACATCAGTTTTGCTGCTAAAACATCAAGATTACAAAATTGAAATGTTCAGTGTTGTAAAAAGGGAACAAGTTTAAAGAATGAAATAATGTCAAGATGTCTTTGAGGGAAAAGTCTTATTGATTTTTGTAATAATAAAACTAAATAAATGGATGTGATTCTAAAAATAATGCTCATATTTTTTGCTTACAAGTTGTGATAATAATCCAAATCCTACACCGTGTACTGAAGCATCAATGCTAGCACTGTGATCAAAAAATGAAAAATATGCATGCCAACACCCCAAAAGTCAAACATTTATTCATGAAATCGTCACCTTAAAACATTCATGTACTGTAATTTTATGTCATGGTTATTAGGCTTTCTTTATATCCCTGTGTGAAGGATAGTACATCATTCCTCTTACAGTAAAATCACAATTATAAATGGTATATGTCCATATGTCAAACATGTTGTGCTAGCATAATGGATTATTTACACTGTGTGTGTGAGGAATAAATCTGATGTTTCACAGCATTCATGGGAACACTAAGTTAACATTGAACACTTCCCTGACAGTTTTAACATAGACTTCATCTGACGGAGGCTTCCTCTGGCTGCCTGGCTGCAGGAAACGGATGACAGCTGGCAATTGGGTCATCCTGTCCTGGAAGCCCTAAATGGAAGGTATGTGTAAGTCAATAAACTGAGAAAATGAAACATTTTGCTGGACAGAACTAATCAGTTGCTTTTTGTGCTTTTGTAAATCTTATCACTTTTACATGCTTACCTTGATGTTGGGAAACTCAGAGAGGATTTCAGGAAGATTCTCCTGTAATGTCAGTGTGCATTCAAGCAGCAGCACATCTGCACAGCTTAGTTTACCACCCACCAGGTACATGTGTCCAGACAGACCCTGTGCAGGTTGGTAAGAGACACACATTTCAGTTATCATGTACATAAATGTACATAAACACCAAACACTGTCCTGACCAAGAGAGCACGTAACGGTACCTTTTCATACACAGGAAGGTAACGCTCTTTTGCTTTAGTCTGAATGTTGTCCAGTTTTGCTGTCTTATTGATAGTGAAGGGCAGACTCATGAGCATTTTCATGAGATCGATCAGTCCATCCGAGAACATGTTGATCCTGAGGAAAAGCATGCACTGTAAGTTACAAAATAAACCAAATGTTCCCAACATGGTTTTACAAAAATGCGCCATACATGACTCGCTCTTTGAGATCTTTCCCATGAAGGTTGTACTTCTCTGAGATGTAGTTCATGATTGCCTTTGATTGAACAAGCTTCATGCCGTCAATTTCCACCAAGGGAAGCTGTTGAAACATGAGGGCTCTGTCTGCAGAGACAAACACAAAAGGCAAATTAAGCATGGCACTCCCAAATTGCAAAGCATATCTGTCAGCTCCCTGTAGACTACCCCTGGTTGTAAAATGAATATGTTGAACACTGAACTGAACACGTGTGCATTTTCGTCTGCATGTGAAAACAAATGTGAAACTACTTTTTTGTTTAAAACAACAACAACAAAAAACACAACTCACCACTCAGAAGTTTTTCATACTGCTGACGGGTTGTAATGTACACTTCTTCAAACTATAAACAGGAAAAGATTGTGCAATAGTTTCCCCCCATATTTAAGTTACTTACTGGAGGATTTTGAGTTCAAAAAGCTTAATTTTTATCACCACCACCACCACCACCACACCCTTTCCTTACCTCAACTTCTGCTACTGCCAGAAGCCAGCGGATTGACTCCATTCTCCCTCTCCCATCGAAGTAGTGCAGCACAACCTTTTCAGCCATAGCACATGTAGTATTTTATAAATGTCTGTAAAGCTGACAAGAAAACATACTATTACACTTAATACAGTACCATTAACACGTTTGGACACATCTACTCATTCCCCAAACCTTTGACTTGCAGGCTTTTGTGCATTAATGAATAAAAACCAAGGTCCTTAGAGAGGTTTGGTACCTGCTTGCCTCCGTCTCTGCAGAGTGACACCACAGTGAATTGGGGAAAAAAATCCAGTCTTCATTATATAAGAGTATTGTGAAATAAAAAAAAGGAAAAGGAAAAAAAAGAAAATCAAAAGAACGGATTGTGATTGGTTGGTTCTGACCAATAGAAACACGACTAATTAACATTTGCAGCTAAGCATCATGGATGAGGACTGGAGCTGGACTATTGTATTATTGTAACATCGTATCTGAATAACACTGTTAAATTATGTGACTATTTTTTGATATTAGTGTAGAAGATGATCTAATGAAGATGATTGACTATAATACAGAGTCCCCAAAGTCCCGAAAGACTATTTATTTTTTTTGCATGAGCCTACACACACACACACACACACACACACACACACACACACACACACACACACACACACACACACACACACACACACACACACACACACACACACACACACACACAGGATGGAGAACAGTGAGTTATGAAGTACAGTATAAGCAATTTGGAGATGATAAAAATGTTTTTATCTGTTTGTTACAAATGGCTCATAAACTATGCATGACTGAATGTGAAGAAATCATAAAATGTATGACACTTATATGCTGCCTTTTGTCCCTGCTTTTTACTTACAGTTATCAATTGTGCTTTGACTACTCTATGCAAGTGGCAACATGTGTCTCATCATTAACATTCACACAATGAACCAGACCATCTGCACACATACAGGAAACAGCTTATTTATAAGACCTCACATTCAAAATTCTTCTGTGAGCTGCTGAAACTAGAAAGCAAAGAGGCTAAATAAAGCCTAACATACAAAAAGGATTTACAACAACTCAATTGTAGAATAATAAAAACAAGCATATCTAATGCAGTAGTTCAAACATTCAGAATGTTGTGTACCTGAAGATCCATATTATAAATTTGAAATTAAGTGATTTTAGTGGGGTTTTTTCAAGATTAATTGGCACTGGCCTTAAAAAAAAGTCATGTGGTGCGACCATGATTCATCTGTACATAAAGTACAAATGGCTACATAATAATAATAATAATAATAATAATGATAATAATAATGATGACAGCAGCAGCAACAATAATAATAATGATAATAAGTTTATTTAAATATAGCAGCTTTCATACATAAAATGCAGTTCAAAGTGCTTTACATTTAAAGCAATAAAACAAGAGCAAACAACTACAGTAACCTAAAATAAACACCTTAGGTTAAAATCCAACCAAACAAACATTAAAAAATAAGAAGAGAACAGTATAGTTCAAATAGATTTAAAAGCTAACAAAAAAAACAAGTCTAAAATACAAGAGAAAACACATGAACTAAGGTAAAGGTATGTGTTTAAATGTCCACAGAGGTTTCCCCTTTGATAGCAAACTTTCCCTTACTGTAGACATCATGACTTGAATTGTCAGTAAGGACGCTGCAGGGCATTTTGTGCACATTTGTGACATTTGAAAACAGGACAAAACGTCGCTTTTCTTTCTTAAATTCAACTCGACTTTCAGCTGCACTTGTGTGTATCTGAACCATAGATCTGAACACGGATTGGTTCACTCAGACCAATAGAAACGAGGCTCCTTAACATGTTGCCGCTAAACATCATGGGAAAATGACAAAGCTGATCGATTCCACTGTTTTAATGAATGTCTGTGTCAATGAAATATCAGTATCATGTACACTTTAAAACATACCGGCGGACTGTTGACAGAATGACGATCGTGTCCCGGTTGAACACCGTGACAGTGAACGACAGTCATATGAGGCGGTTTATATTCATAGCTGCTTCCTTTTTCTTACCGGATGTGAGGGCGATCTGGCTGCGACATCTGTCACCCCATTGATCGCTAGGGTTGATTCGGCTGATCTGGCTGGCTAGGCGGGTGTCCCCTTCCTCCCTCACCGCTCCATGTGTGTCCCTCCCGAAGCTCTGCGCTCGGTGGAAGAGGACGATGTCCCCCCGGCGGACGACCATCCATCGGTATACCAGTAGCTGTGCTCCCCTGCTAGAACCTCCAAACAAGCTCAAGGCCCATTTGTAGGAGAAACGTAGGGAAGTCAAGCTCCATGCTTCAGACACATCCAAATGCGGCGCTGCACGGGGCAGTCTGCCTTCCTTTTTCAGTATACCACATCTGGTTTTTCTCATTACAACATTATGATACTTGCAGCAAAGTTGCAGTGAGTGAGCCCCAATGAGGTCAAAACAAGAGGGGGGAAAAAGGAGTGTAAAAAGAAGTATTCAGATCTTTTACTTAAGGGAAAGTATTATACCACAGTGTAGAACTACTTTACAAGTTACAAGTCCTTTATTCACAATTTTAAGTAAAAGTATGTTTTGCTATTGTTATGTATCATCAAATTATACTTCATGTGACAACACTGCTCAAAGTATATTTTTCAAAATGCCTAATATTAATATATATTACTGGAGTGTAATTTTTGATGCAATAATATGAAAGCATCATACATTTGAACTACTTTATGTACTGTTGGGTTGCAAAAAACAGTTAGCTGTGAAATAAATGCAGTGAAATAAAATGTAGAATATTTCCCTTTGTTTGTGTGGCTGTATGTGGCTGTCTGCCTTCATTGTTTTAAATTTTAATATCTATATTTTTATTTTTATTAATTATAATTATAACTATAATTATAATGAATTATAACGCTCAATGTAATAGTGTCTAGTTTGATGCATTAATATGTGAGCGTTACACATTTTTAACTACTTTATATACTGCTTAAATATATATAAAAATACAAAATACATTATTAGTTGGTTATTTCTGTTTTAATAATCTAAGTGTGCAAAGAAATCAGTAACTTACTGTGGAGTATAATGTACAATATATCCCTCTGAAATGTCGATGAGTAAAAACTACAAAGAAGCATTAAATGGCAAATTACCAAAACTGAAGTACAAATAAATCAAAATTGTACTAAGTACTGTAGATAAGTAAAAGTACTTTACTTTCCACCACTGTGAACTGCTACAGATTACATAATGTGCAACCACATCTCATTCATCAGATTTGTTTTTAACCGTAAGTTATTATTAAGGTGGCGCTATTAGGATTGTCACTTATGTGATTGTCACTTCACACATCGATGTCTGTTTCCTGTCTTTATTTCTGCTTTTCCTTTTATTTTATTCCAATACAATGCCCTAGTCCTCCTGATGGAGGCGCTCTACTGCAGACATCCAGACTGAAATGAAAAATGAACAGTAACATAAGTGTGCCACAAATGTTTCTTTAAGAAACATAAACACACCAAAATGATTTTATTAGCCTGACACACAGCAGCTGTATTTCTGCTTACATATATAATTCATATTGTTATAAATTGCTTTTGCGTGAGGATTAATTTACAACACGTTTACTTTGAATCACATTAAATTATCATGCAGGCAAAATGCTTTTCATCACATTGTGCCCACTCAAGTTGATGAATTTAATTTTAATCAGAATGTCAGATATATGCATAAACAGGGTCTTTTATTAATTTTTGAGATTATTATTAGCCATTTTTGCCTTTTATTTGACAATTGAGATACAGACAGGAAACAGGGAGATAGAGAGGAGTATGACATGCAATAATTGGGACATTGGGGTTACTAGGCTACGAGGACACCAGGTATTGAGTTTTTACTGGCTGGATTAATCTCTAGTGAAGTAATCAATCAGTAATCAAACCAGCATCATGAACAGAGGATAAAACACGGACTTATGGGTTGCTTTATGAGTTTTAACTTTTTTTAAAGGCCTTATTAAGTTGCTCAATCACTTAAAAGTATTTTGTGAAAAATGACACATGTTGAACATATCAGCACTCAAAGGTTTAATTACAGTCAATAACTGGCAATTCAACAATCACACATAACTAATTGAGAATGTGCTGGGTGGCATTTTACTGCCTAATACTGAAACTAATACGCACAGAAGGTGGCAACCATTTGCACTGTGTCAACTTAAAGGGAAACTCCACCGATTTTACACATCTAGCCTCATGTCGGTTTACTGGTCCTTGGGGAAAAAACTAGTGCAGATGAAGCTAAAGACTACAAGTTTGAGAAAGAAAACAATTTGGGGGTGTGGAGTTAGAAAAAAGTGAGCTTATCAGACCTCTTCAGCCCGCTCATTATCTCTGTTTGAGGCTGGCGGTTCAAGGCTACACTAGCCACTACTAGCATATAATGCCTGAATCCATGCAGTTAAGTAAATTGGGTCAAGGTGCATTGTGTGTGATGTAGGCACCAGGTCTTCACAAGGAAGAAAAATGCATGTTTTTAAAAAGCTATATCTGGTTCTGCTGCAAACATTATGATCCTGGTGGTGATGTTTTAGAAGTCTAAATCGGTGGAGTACTCTCAACTGAAATTAAAGCACTGCCCCAAATGTCTTTGAAAACATATAATGCACAAATAATAACCTGATTGGCAAGGCTAGCATCATGAAAACAAAAACACCAGGAATATATATGTAAAAAAAGAGATATTATACAGAGGCAAAGTAATTAGTTAGCCAAAAACAAGTCACAGTGAAGTTTTCATAAAGTTATAATATGCATATCATGTATACAGGCTGGCAAACCATTCAATGATAATTCTTATACAAAACTGAGTGTACAGGTGTAACCTCAGCAGGACAGTAGTTATGTTACAGATATACAAAAACAAAACACAGAGGAGCAAATCTGGGCTCAAATTTTGGCTGGTTGCATTTAGCTTTACACATATACAGTAAGATATTTTACAACTCACAACATCTATAGTACACATAATGAAACTAAATTTATTGCTGTGTAAGATGTATGTACAGATTTCGTTTATAAAACAACTAGGCCTACTCTTTGGAGGTGAAAAGAGTTTTTAGGAGCGTGGATCTCTCTTCCAGGGCACAGATCGGAGCCCTGGGGAGGCCACTAGCGGTGTCCATATTTGGCAGACCAGTCTGTTCTCCCGTGGATGGCCTGTACTGGCGGGCGTGGCAGCAGACCAGGGGTGCTCTTGTTGGCCAATGGCATGTTGACAGAAGTGCTCATGTGACTCCGGCCAGACCGCCATGTTGCATAATCTTTAAAAAAAAGCAGGCAGGAAAAGTGATTATCACACAGCATAAGTTCATTTGGTGTTTAAATCTAGATTGCAGAAATCTCTAAAATGAATCCTTACTTGATGCTGTTGATTCCACTGAAGGACCCTGATGCCCTCTATGACCACCAGAGCCCAGGTCCTTTTCGTAAAAGGATGGCATGTATCCACCAGGGATTGTGTTTGTACCTTATGTTTAAAACAAACAAAAAAACATCCACCAGTCAGAATCTAGTTAACATCGGAGTGAGCTTCAGAGATTACAGTAAACATCTCAGGAGATTACCGTGAGCGCCTCGGCTGGGTAGAGTCCCTCCAAACGGGATACTACTGTTGCCCCAAAGATGGCTCCCACTGAAGTCTTTACTTGCATTGATGGCAACGTTCTTCTTTGTGCTGATGCCTGAAGGAGACAGTGATTATAAGACACATTGTCCTCTGAAAACATTGTTAAGCTGAGGTTGGACTGAAGTCACAT